>NW_008610334.1:0-1827 GCF_000691845.1 Merops nubicus | reverse complement strand
AGCTTGCACACCTGAGGGGACTGGCCTGGTGTCCAGGAGAGCTGGGTGCTGGGAGCAACGTGGGAAACCCGTGGTGCTGAGCCACCTGCATCCCCACCCCTCCCTTTTCTCCAGCCCAGCCCTGTTCTGGAATGGGGCAGAAGCAGGGAACAGGGAGGTGACATTCCTCTTATCCCCACGGCCCCGATTCACCCTCAGGGCTGGCAGCAGAAGGGACATGACCACCCATGGTCAGACGTGGCACAGCAGCTCCCAGCTGCCCCCTCCCCAGATCACTGCCTTCAGACAGGATAATCCTTTATTTTTGGTTTCTTTAAGCGATGTATGACCAGCATCAGGTAGGATGGTAACAAAAATATTTTTAAAAAAATTGTTTTCTTTGCCTGAGAGCAGCCACCGGGGCTGGCTGGCAGCTGGGGAGTGCTGGTGGCATCGTGGCACGGGGGCTGGCAGGGAGGGCAGGCAGGCAGGGCAGGGCAGGGGCAGGCTGGCAGCAGGGACACCCCTCCCGGGTGGCTCCTTCATTTGATCTTGAGATCCTTCAGCGCTGACTCCAGGCTCTAAAATGAAAGGGGAGGTTGTTGGTTACCAGCTTTTTACTTTCCAAGGTAAGTGGAGGGGGTTGGGGAGCTGAAAGAGTGGCACAGCTCGGGGGGGAAGCTGTCCCCCCAGCTGTCAGCCCGTCCCCGCAGGGAGGAGCCCCCAATTCGGCTGGTTTGGGCTCGATTTTCAAGCCGTGTGGGCAAAGCTGGAGCCAGGAGAGGGTGCTGGTTCCCTGCACAAGGCTGGCGTCGAGCCCTGCTCCGAGATCAGCTGCCAAAGTGCCACTCGGGGTGTCCCCTGCCCAGCCCTGGGTTAAAGGAGATCCCACCCGGCGCTGCGGGACCCCCGTGGGCAGGATGGGCCCCAGCAGCACAGAGGAGGGAGGGATGGCAACTGGAGCTGTGCCTAACGGGGGTTCAACACTGGGTGCTCCCAGCCCGGGGGGAGCGTGGGGACACCTTACCTTGACATCCCAGATGCTCATGCCACCGTCCATCCCCGTGGTGCAGAACTGGGAGCAGTTGGTCTTCCCCCCTGCCAGCACCGAGATCTGGCTGTGGGGCAGGAAGAGGCAGTGGGGAGTCAGCCCCGGGTCCCTCCCGAGCCCTTGGGGCTGCCCGGTGGGTGGGAGTGGGGCTGGAGCCCTTTGTCTCCTCCACCCATGTGTAGGGACACTCCAGGGCTGCCCCAGCTCTTGGGGCTGGACCCTTCCATCTCTCCCACCTATGTACAGGGATGCCCAGGACTGCCCCAGCTCCTGGGGCTGGACCCTTCCATCTCTCCCAGGCACTTGCAGAGGTGCCCAGGGATCCTCCAGAAATGCCCACAGATACCCAGGGATGTTCTAGGGCTGTCCCAGCTCCTGAGGCTGGACCTTTCCATCTCTCCCACCCATGTACAGGGATGCCCAGGGATGTCCCAGCTCCTGGGGCTGGACCCCTCCATCTCTCACAGCCCAAGGATGTCCAAGGAGAGCCAAGGTTGCTCCAGGGATGCCCAGGGCTACCCAGGGATGCTCCAGGGCTGTCCCAGCTCCCAGGACAGAGGGCAGCACAGATTTCTCCGGGGCCAGCACCTCCAAGCAGCCCTCGGGGTGACCCAGCCAAGCCCATCCCTCCACCCAGTGCCCTCCCAGTACGGGCCTGATGCTGTTCTTGTGCAGGGTGTCCAGCGTGGCGTTGGCCGTGTCCGAGCTGGCTTTCTTGTCCAGGTTCTGGAAGCGCTCGCGGGCGGTGAGGCCGCGCTGGGAGCTCTGCTTGGGCACGTCCAGCTTCCCTCCGAAGG
>NW_008610333.1:18026-43599 GCF_000691845.1 Merops nubicus | reverse complement strand
TTTTTTTTTTTTTGGGTTTGTTTATTAGGTCGTTTCTGTTTTTTGGGTTTTTTTTCCCTTTTTCCCTCCCCCACTCGCCCCTGTTGGCCGCGCGCCAAGTAGCGGGAAGGCGATAGCTGTCTCGCTGTGAACACGGGTTCGCCACGTTTGAATCTGCCGCTGGGTCCCTGGGAACGCCCCCTGCCACGTAGTCCTCTCGGACTCTAGCGAGAGCTGCCGGGTCCCTTCCCCCCTGCCTCGGCTCCCCCTGTTAGGGGGGGCTTAACCCGGGTAACAACCATAGCTGTTTTGGTTTTGTTTTTTTTTTTTTTTTGGGTTTGTTTATTAGGTCGTTTCTGTTTTTTGGGTTTTTTTTCCCTTTTTCCCTCCCCCACTCGCCCCTGTTGGCCGCGCGCCAAGTAGCGGGAAGGCGATAGCTGTCTCGCTGTGAACACGGGTTCGCCGCGTTTGAATCAGGGTGTAATGAGAGAAAACAGCTTTTCTTTAGCAAGCAATGACCCCATATTTCTAAAAGTAAAAATTCTCATCAAATTAAAAGTATTTAATATAATATTTAGACAGGGCAATATGTGACATCAGAGTAGACATGGATGCAGGTATAGATAACATCAGCCTGGACTTTATTTGTTTATTTGTTTGTTTATTTACTTGAAGTGCCAAGAGCAATTAAACTACAGCAATCTGAGTTTGCTAGTGCCTGTACAAGACTGCTAGAGATGCTTGAAAGTCATCTAGCTGCCAGAATTCTCTTCACTGCTACCTGGTGCTGTCATTACCCAGGCTAGGGTAGGCATGACCACAGGGGGTGCAATTATATCCATGGATATTGAGCAATCAATATACTTTGAAAATCTAGCAGACAGCTGTTGGGGGAGAACACAAACATATTGGCACAATACTACAACCTCCTGCAGCTGCTGTGTAGTTGCAGCAGGTAGGTATACACATCAAAGAAAGCAGACTAAAATACTTGAAATTATAGCAAAAGCCTTACTTATCTCACTTTTTGGAAGGCCCAGAACCATGTATTCAGGGGGTTGTCCCTTCACCTCTTGATCATCTCTTAAGGGAAAAAAATGAAAACAACCAAGCAAAAAAAAAAAGGCAAATCACCAAAGAAAACCCTTAAGATTATTAAAAAACAAAACAAAACAAAACAAAACAAAACAAAACCAACCAACCAAACAAAAAAAAACCCCTCATATAGAAGTTTTAAAATCCTACTACTTGTAACCTGATGTCTGTTTTGGAGGGCCATTTCAATCCTGAGAAGTGGTACAGTGGAGTAAAGGCAGCAATAGGATCACTATTAAAATTAAAATACATTTTTTGAGGAACACAGTGATAAATTTCAAGGATTACTACTGAATCAATAAAACACTTAGTATGTTCAAATTAATTATTTTTTTTTTGCCTATGTTAGGGGTTTTCAACCTCTCCTTCACCATGGACCCCCTTTAAGTACCTTTTGTGGCCACGGACCACCAAGACTTAATTCAAGATTTAAAGCACTAGACTGCATCAAGTATTTATTTCAATTTTCTCGTGAAAGATCTCCAGATTTGGAGAGAAGGGGAACTGCAGTTTCAGAGCACCATCTGTGGATATTTGTATGAGTTAGTGTTCCTCTGCAGGCCACACCAAGTGTTTCTGGGCTGGACATTCCCCACCCCTTCTTTAAACCTTCATGGACCCCCTGTGATGACCTTGCTGCCCACCAGGGATCCACGGACCACAGACTGAGAACCACTGGCCTCAATGGTAATCAAAGAACAGAGACTATAGCATAAGACTTTCTGTTATTGATGGTAGTTCCCTGTAACATTTTATATGAAGCTGAGATCATTAACAGGATAAAAATCAAGCACAAAGAAATGTTTCTTGCTTCTCACTGTTCTCTACATCTTGATAGTAACAATCTAAGCTCACTTAGAGACAGTGGAGGAACTTTCTCCCCATACTGTTTCTATATTTGCGTATGGAGGGATCTTTTTATTGAATCCATCTCTGCATTCTGTGATTCTGCATTCATCATGCTGCTGATATTATCTCTTGTCATCTCTGGGCAATATGATCTCATAATTCCTCTTCTATCATTTGGCTTCATAGCTAATGATATGGGGTCATACCTTAACTAGTAAGATAACCAGTGCTCCATTCAAGCAAAATAACGGTTCCAAACAAAACAGTGACAACACTGGTTTAAACACTGTTGTGGGATCATTGCAACTTTTCTCTCAAAGAACTCTTTGCCTTTTGGACTACAGCTTAGTCCACATACTGCAGGAGGAGTACTTATTACACTGGTGAATTCCCATTTTTATGACAACAGAATGGAGCTTTTAATTTAATCATATTTAATTGGCCTATGGCATAGCAGGATTTAAAGTATTTATTCAGCAGTAACTTAAACCTCATGAAGTCTTTAGAGGTAGCAAGATTCAATAATAAAAGTAAGACAAAAGCTGTAATAAGATGATTGAACACAAGTGGCCTCATGGACAGTAATTAGATTGAAGAGACATCAACTGAAAGGTCTTCCTACCTTCAGGCTGTCTGATATTTCTTTAAAATGAAATTGACAATCTAAGAGGGAAAAAAAAAAAAAAAGAATAATTTATCTACACTAAAATTAAAAAATGCTTTGTTAAATCCTGAAGGAGAAGCAGCTTTTCAGGACTTCTCTTCTGAAACAACTGTCAAAATTTTAGGATGGGTTTAGGGATATTGGTGATTGAATCTGCTTTTTTATAGGTTGAAATTAACAAATCCATAAACATACATATTCTTTCTGGGTTTTCCAGTTTGACAGTTTTTTTTTAGGTGTGGAGGGAGTGTCCTTAGTTTAATTGACTTCCGTCCCTGCCCAGATAATTAACAAAATTGTCTTTATTCAAGTCATATTCAACTTTGACCATTAAGATCCATATCCTCCTGCTTAGCCCTGCAGATGTGGGAAGGAATTAAAGAAAACTCAGTTCAGAACACCAGAGCTATAGACAGAACAGAGTATAAGTAGCTGTTTAGAAGTGTTGGGGTTTTTAAAATGTCTCATTGAAATGTTACTTTGAAGGAGTGTGAGAAACTAACCCGTGAGGTGTCTGTCTCAAGGATTGCCTCCGATGGAGAACTGCATGTGGAGGAGCTGTGTGACCTGGGCAGAGCCTGCCCTGGCCTTGGACCCATTCTCAGGAGCACGGCCAAGGTGCCAAGCAGGCGCGCGAGCCAGGAGCCACCCCGTGAGCCCCAGGCATGCCTGGCCCGGCCCAGCCTGCCCAGCTGGGGAGGTGGGGAGTGAGCACCTCGCCTTCGAGTTCGCTCACCCTCATTCAGGTGCATGTGTGCGCCAGAATAATACCACGTGTGGGAAGTGTGCCCGAGCGGCTTCAGGTGGAGGGTCTTCCCTCGCTGCTGACCATGATGCCAATACCCAAACTGGACCCTATTGAAACCAGTGCAGATGCTCTCCAGGCCTCTTCTTCCCCCTGCTTGCTGCCTCACTCCTGGTTTTCACCCACCACTGGAGCTGAGACAACTCCAGGTCTACAGGATACCGCAGTTCCATGGTGGTAACTATTCGGGCAGTTCTCTACTGACGGCTTGTTTGACTTTTGTCTTTTATTTTCCCTCTGTCCTATACTTACTGTTTTCTACTTCTCTCTTTTTATTATAAAGTTGTGCTTGGTATACAGTGTTTGACCTCGTTTGACCTCTTAATCTTGCTCTTGGGATCGTATCAAACCAGGTGCTAGGTAGATTTTCCTGGTATTCTGTTATCCTTAGAATAGAAACACTTTTCCAATATCATATGTAGATTTTTTCAAGAAAAACTCTTTCCTCTCACTGCACACAGATGGAAAGAGAAGTCACAAGGCTCCCGTCATATCTGCCTCTCTTCTAACTTTTTTTTTTTTTCAAAAAGACTACTAACATCTGATCATAAACTGAGCAAATTGAAAGACTAAACTTTCTTAATATACAATATTTTCTATGATGCCTATAATTCTCACTCATTTTAGCTTTCTGAAGTTGAAGTTCCTTAACTGCTTACAGAACCTCAAATGAGATATTATAACTCCTTGATCAGTAGAGTAGAATAAATGTCCTGGCTTCTCACATATAACTCATATATTAATACATAACTGAATGCAATTTGTATTTTTTTTATAGATCATTACTATTCTCTTATGTTCAATTTGTGATTCAGTTCAATACCCAAATCTTTCTCTCTGTGTGCTACTTAGATTGTCATCTTGCATTTATACAGTGAATTAATTTTTCTTAGTTCAGCATCTTTGCACCTTTCATCATGTGAGAAATTAAGAAATATGCTGTGAATTCCCATACAGTCCTCCACCATATAGGACTTCCCACATGGGTGTTTCTGGCACAGTGAAATGTGTTTTCCATGACCTAAGATGTTAATTGATTACAGCCAGGCTAAGGGTAGACCTAAGGGACCACCATCTATTCCCAGGCCCTTTAGTACTCATAAGGAAATAGATACCATTGTACTCTGAGGTTTTCTGTCATCTGTGATTTCTTGTATATCAGTATTTCACAGACTTCTTACAGATAAGCACCACTTTTATGTCTATCTGTTCCGTGGTGATCCTTTCCCCTAGTACCTGGGCCTGGGGATAAACTAACTCAGTTGAATCTTTGGCAGGAGCTCATGTCTCCCAGAGCTGAGGAGCAAAAAAGACAGCAAGAATTGCCTGTTGGCACACTGAAAAAATAAACTGCTGCCAACAGGTATAAGCATAAGTAATATTTTGTTATTTTTTCTTTGTTTTATATTTTAATTTTTGATAATTTAATTTTTAATTATTAGCATTTACAATAATTTTTATGCCTCTGTGATTACCCTTGGGATTGTGTATTACAGTTTAACAAAATTACATTTTCTGTGTATCCCTGTTTATATATGATTGCACTTTAACAGGAGTTCCAGTGCCTAACCACTCTCTCAGTGAAGAAATTCTTCCTAATAACTAATCATAATCTTCCCTGGCTCAACTTGGGGCCATCTCCCCTCATCCTATCATTAGTAATTTGGGAGAAGAGACCAACACCAGCCTCACTACAACCTCCTCTTCAGTAGCTGTAGAGAGCAATAACCTCACCTCTCAGTCTCCTCTTCTCCAGACTAAACAATCCCAGTTCTTTCAGGCAGTCTTCATAAGGCCTGTTTTCCAGCCCTCTCATCAGCCCCTAGACCCACTCCAGCGCCTCAATGTCCTTCTTAACCTCTGGTGCCCAAAACTGGACACAGTGCTCAAGGTGTGGTCTCACCAGTGCCGAGTCCAGGGGCACGATCACCTCCTTGCTCCCGCCGGGTACACCGTTTCTGATACAGGCCAGGATGCCATTGGCCTTCTTGGCCCCCTGGGCACACTGCTGGCTCATGGTCAGTCGCTCTCCACCAACACCCCCAGGTCCTTTTCCACCAGGCAGTTTCCAGCCACTCCTCCCCAAGCCTGGAGTGTTGCCTGGGGCTGTTGTGACCCAAATGCAGGACCCGGCACTTGCCCTTGTTAAACCTCCTACAGCTGACCTCAGCCCATTGCTCCAGTCTGTCCAGATCCCTCTGCAGAGCCTTCCTACCCTCCAGCAGATCAACACTCCCACTCAAAATGCCTGTCATCTGCAAATTTACTGAGGGTGCACTCGATCCCCTCATACAGGTCATTGATAAAGATACTGAACAGACTGGTCCCAAAACTGAGCCCTGAGGGACACCACTTGTGAATAAGCCATTTGTATTACTGAGTTGTTTTAACAATTTAAAAACATAAAAGTATTCCAGAGAACTATCCAGAGAACTATGTAATCTTACAAATAACTTCAATACCTGAAGTAGACTAGCAATAATCTTTTGACTGTCTGAAATTTAAGAGCTGTTCTTATGAGCTGTCTTACTCCATCCCTTTCCAACCTGGTTCACCTGAAGTGAAAGCAAAGAGAGTGATTTGTAGTTGAAACTCACTTATACACACAGTTATATTCTGACAGAGTCTTTCTCTAGTGATGGCATAGAATTCAATGAGATTAAATTCAGTAGGCTGGAGTTAACCTTGTGTATATCACACTTACTAGGTATCTCAGAAAATATAAATGCATTATTGAGGGAGGAAAAGATGATGGATTTTTAAAAAGAGACAGTTTCATCAAAACATTAATTAGAGGCTTATATAAATATTTACTGCCAAGAAGTTTTAAACCTAACTAATAAGCAATTCAATTCTGTCAGCTGTCAGATATAAGGAGGAGAAAAAAAAAAAAAAAAAAAGCATAGCAAAAACATCTTCAAAGAACTCTTTCTAACTTTTCTTTTACTATTTCATTAGCTTTCTGGTCATTAAAACCTCTTTTAAACTACATGGAGATTTGAATTTCCAGCTTTGAAAACAAGAAGAGAATAAAACAGTCTATGAAACAAATTAAAACAAACTTCCAACTTAATTGTCATGAATTACCATTGAGCATCATACAAAAAAAAAAAAAAAAAAAAAGTTACAGTTCCTTTGTTTTTCCCACCTTTGCCACTTCAAGGAATTTTATCTGGACAGTATCTAAGCTTTGACAAGCAGAAGGAACGCAGTCTGCTAACAACCAACACAGGTGATAACAAGTTATCAGCTACTGAACTTCAGTATTCATGCTGCTTGTAATTTGCTGCTGGGAATTGATCTGATGACTTCAACACCTATTACTGTGATTCAAGGGTTCACTTTTCACAGAAGTACATGTGCCTCTGTGTGTTCCTCCCAGTGAAATTTGCACAACCACCTACCAGACAGTTCTAATAACTATTACCACAGGTAACAGCTCAATTATCAGTTGCCTAACTTGTAACGATGAGTTACTCTTGCTCTGACAGAGGAACAGAGGATAGAAGTCTATCACCCACTTTCACAGTCTCTTTTCATAGTCTCTTTTTGTAGGCCAGTAACACCACATGAAACTCTCATCCCAGATAATTTTTCAGTCAACAAAGTAGACATTGCTTTAAAATGGAGCTATTTCCATATTAAACAAAAATCGTGGAAATCCAGATTCATTAGTACTGAAACTACTCTAGATTAGTTTCACGTGAAGTGTTCTGTGTTTGTTCTGGCAAATCACACTAACCAGTATCTTACCAGTGGAATTCTCTTGCTTTACAGGGAACTGAGAATGCTGGGTGATGAGGTTTTAGTGGAAGTCAGCTGGCAGCTTCTAGGTAGCGCTGAAGACAATATAGAGGTAGGTATTCCTGTGCTTCCAACTCCTCAGTCAGACTATAAAAAAAATTAAAAATAATAATAAAAAAAAAAAAGTCTGAAAAAAAAACAGAATTATCCAGGGAAGTTGGAGTGTGAGAGGAGACTGCTAGTGTCATAACTAGGTGGTGGAGGCAGAAAAAAAATTATTTGTAAATTATTTTTGTTTCAAATATTTAGTGAATATATACTTGAAGTCCTCATTTTTTTCATTTTACAGTCTAATGATCCTACATTTACTTGCTGGGACGGTTTACTAAAGAGGTGACTCTGCAGATATGACTTGTAAGTTGGCAGACAGAACCTTTAGTCTACTCAGAACAAATACAATATGAACAGTAAGTATGAAGAGAAATAGTTAAAAAAAAGAAAAGACTGGTACACAAGCATCTTTGAAGGATCAATTTGGAACATATTTTCAAAAGTCTTCCTCAAAATACATATATGCAACCAAAATTCTTTAGAGATATTTGCGTAAACTTTAGGATACAATATTATTTGACAGCCTTTTATCACAAGTATTGCAAGTCACTAGTAGTAGGCTGAGATATATTCACATAAAATATCTGTAAGAATTTTTGTGTATTAGAATTTATGGCTTTTGTGACATACTTAAAGAAGATGCTATTTCAGAAAGTCAGTAGTTTGTTTGTTTGTTTTTTTTTGTGAAGTGTTCATCAAGTTGATTTGTAGTATTTTTTTATTTCCTGTAATCTAAGTTCTTCTTTTCTGGAGGTGTAATTTTACTCCCTTAAGGAAGACAAAGCAAAGAAATATGGCAGCATTCAATACTTTCTATATGATAGTTGGTGAATAAGTAATTAAATAATATTCCACAGTTTTTTACTGCTAGTTTTTAAATGTAATTTTCAGGGATATTCACATATGAACCTACCTAAGCTTCAACACAGAAAAGTATCTTGTTTTGGAGGATGAATCATAACAGTTTATGAAACAGTGAGCATAGATGTAACTTCTTAATCTTGTAATTCCTTCCTAGCAGATTTCTTCTCTGCATTTCTCTCTTTCTAATCAGAATGCAAATTTTCCTTGGCTTCCATATCTAAATTTCAGTGTGGTAAATATTTACAACTCTACCTTTTCCACTATGAATGACCCTATTGAAATCAAAGGAACTGAATGCATCATTAAGTTGTGTGTAAGTATCTGGAAGACAGAGGGCAGACTCACCACTTTAATTAGCATTTCAAACACTAATCAACATCTGATTCATTTTTCAAATATTGTTGAATTGAGTAAGTTATCCACACTATAAACCAAGTAAATGGACTATAACAACATATATATGAGGGACATAACCTACATTCTGATGAGATAAACTAAATTAGCATTTAATAACATTTTTACACCTGTGATTAATCATAATAGAAAATGGGATGGTTACCTATCAGATTACCTAGATGTTTCATCAAATCAGGTAAATGGATAATTAGACTCTTAAATCCAATCATGTATACCTTTAATTAATTTTTAATCGTTATTTAGTGTGGATTATCTCCTGCTGCACATTTTCATCTACACATGAAGAGCTGTTTATTTTACGGTAATTATTTTTCTGCAACGAAGTTGGGTTATTCTACCTGTTTAAACCATCTGATATCATTGAATTTGACTAACTTAAATCCATTTTTAACATTCTTTGTTTCTGCTGTGCTTCTTAGGGTTTGCCATCACATTGGGATAGGAAAAAGAAGTGGTTCATTAACAAAAACTCATGAGATTTTAATTGCAGAAAATTCCCTGGCTTTTTCCTGATAGAAAGCTGTAAGCTGACTTTCATATGAATAAAGTGTTAAGGAGTAACAGGCTTTTCCCAGGTGGCAATTAGATAATCTTTTGAGTCATTTAAGGGTAAGAATATCCATTGCTTAATGTAATACTGTACAGCAATCCCATGGTGTAAATACCACAGTGACAGACTCATTAGAATTACCAGAAGCAGATTTCTATATGCATCCAAATATTTTATGTTGACCTTTTGGAAGTCTAATGAGGTGGAATTAAATGAATTCATACCTTATAAGTGTCAATGAATGAAAAAAATACATCAATAAAGATAGTAAAGTAGCTACGTAGAAGAGAAATGAAGAAAGAGCAGGAGCAATAGGAAAGAGACAGACTCAGTGAGCTTCAGTGGTTGTTTCTAATGAGAGTGAGAACGAGGAAATTAAGGGGGAGGTCTTAAGAGACTGAGATACAGTGCAGAGCAGTGAAAGAGGAAGGAGAAAAGAAGGGAAATGGCAGTGAGTAGGTCAAATACCAAAGAAAATATTGTGCTTCCATAATAAGGGAATAGCAAAGAGTTCAGCAGTTAAGATAAAATCAACAAGAAGATGATGATTGTCTTTACAAGAGATTTAGAAAGTTGACTTTTTCAGATCCATACAGAAACTGAACACACTTGGAACTGTCCACAAAGGCACATTTGTAATATATTTCATTTTGGAAATAAATATTTAGGAAAGATTCACAAAAACATTTGAAAAAAAACCCCACTTTTTTAACTGAAATTTTATTTTTTTCCTAACTTTTCACATTTTAGATCTACAAAACTGTATTTTCACAATGAAAGTGGTCCCACTTTTTTTTTTTTTTTTTTTTCCCAAATATCTGTAGGTATTTTTTCCTTAATAATGATGGAAGCTCATTCACAAAAATCTCATAGGAACATAAATAGATGGAGAGTTAAAAAGGTGTATACTCACTCTTAACTCTTGGGGGTGTGTGTGTGTTAAACCCTAAACCATTTTAGAGGTAGTTAATTACAGGAACTTTTTGTGCTGATAGGGAGAAAAATGAGAGGGAAGAAGAGAAGAGGGATTTAATTTCTCATAAGCAATTAATGTGTAAGTAAGTATTAGGCATGATGGTAAAGGTAGGTCGTAAACAGAATAGATTTTTTTTAAGGAAATCTACAGAATATACATAAAGGATTTAGTGGAAATATATGTAGACTAGCTCTGAACATTATAATGGGCCTCCAAACAGGGTGCAATAAAAGATTGTTCAGAGGGACTAGGTCAAATCCCACAAGAGGCTTGTGTGGGCTCTTGTGGGGTGAGAAAAGAGGAGGGCAGTTGGTCAAGAAACTGGGACAAACTTTTACTCCAAGAACAAAAGTCTGGTCCTTAGCAGTTTTATTTAAGAAGTCAATATTGACAATCCTTGGAAAATTTGTGTCATCCATCCGGTTTCACTTCAGATCATTGTTTTGACTAGTTCCTGATTTTAGATGCTGTTTGGCTCTGCAACTGGCTGAAAAAAATATTCCTGCCTGAGAACAGCAGAGCTACAGAACTGTCTGAAATATTCAGTGGAAATTTTTGACTGCTGGTCCATACACTGGCTTACTAAATACTCTGATTACTTCTTCATTTGCTCCAAGTTTGGGTTATGTATACAAGGAGAATAGGTCTGCCCTAAATGAGATCAATTTATTCTTCATGACAGTAATTTTCTACACTGTCTCTTAGTTCTGTTGCCTCAGTGAAATCAGCTGAGAGAGGCTTCTTCTTTGAACCTTCCATATGAAGCAGATAGTACTCTTGCTCATGGTTCATCTTCTATAACAGGCCATTCCACAAAGCTACACAGCTTTGTGGATGATACTTTACACAGCCTGAGGCAAAACTGAATTGTTGGTACCTCTCATGTAGTGGTTGGTGCAAGTGTCAGAAATGTTTTTTCTTGTCTTACAAAGCTCCTGAAATGGGTGTCTGATCCTGTTTATACTGATGTCAATTAGAAAGAACTCTTTCAGTTCTTAGAAGTCAGTGCTAGTATGCACGTGTAAAACTTGTGCATGAATTATATCCTTAGTTTGATCAATCTCAGCAGTCTGAGCTAACAGACATGGTCTGTCAGAGGTGCTGCTAGTAGGCCTAAATAAAATATTCCCACAGATAAGTTTGCTATTTGGAAAGAATCTTTTGTAGCAATTGAAGTGTTCTAGAAGAAAACATACATTTTCTTCAATACTTACTAAAGAAATGTCAAAATAAATAACATTTGGTTCTCACTTGATAGCTAAAACTAGTCACAATTTTCTAACTAAACAGAGCTTTGTCATTAAGTGCCAGTGACTGAACCTGGAAAGTCTGCCAGAAAATATAAAAGCTAGGAAGCTAGGATCTTAAGGTATCACACCTCAGATCCATCACACATTCTAGTGATGCCAGCTCTGTCTTACCAAGCCAGCCTAGTAATCCAAGTTTTCAACAGCCTACCTTGTAAGGCTACTCAGACTCCTCACCATGAAGCCAGCAAATGAGCAACTGTTCTGATTAAAGATTGATTTCTGGATCCATTCCAGGGCCTCATAGCCTTCACAAGAAAGCCTGTCACAATTTTAGGTTCTGAAGTCTGCAAGAATCCCAAGAACAGGAAAATAAATTACTCCCATACCTCTTTCAACTCAGAATTGACATTTCATGGTAAACTTTCAGATATCTGACTTGATATTGTTTGGATCAGAATAAAATGTCAGTCCTGTATATCAACCAGGTATAAGGGACAGATTTTTCACCGTATAAAACCATTATTACATGGAAATGCATGAAATATAAAGGAGTGATATATTGCTAAAATATCAAATTTTCCACTTCATTTAAATTTAAATATAGTTTTGACATAATGCAAGAACTGAATATCGTTAAAATGAAAAAAACAGTGTTATGTTTCTGAATATTTTTCTTTCTTTACCATTCTCATTCTAAAATAAAATGAGAGTTACTAATTTAGTTTAATTTTGTTTAATTCTGTTTTAGACCAAACTAATGGTCTTTTCAGCCAGGTAGCTGTATCACCTTTCCTTTTTTTGGGCATATTTTTGTTAACGAATTCTGAGTATTTTTTTGAATGAAGTTTTGGGAGGGAATTTACAAGTGTGTAAATCTTTGTTGTTTTCTCCTTGTAATTATTCGAACATATCAATCTCATGGTGCAAGTATCTAGTTTCTTGATGATCTCATGTTTTCCCTGGTTTCTCTGAACACTAGCTGAGCTTTTCAAGAGTTGGCATTGAAGTGATAAACATACAAGATAAAGCTTTTACTTGCCACCAGAATAATAAAAAAAAAAAATGTTTCTTCTATGAGCACTAGAATGCTTAACTTGTTGCTTCAGTGAACTGGTGTGCAAGAATTTTACCTGTAGAGATCTGAGCTCTAATTCAACAAGAAATTTAAGTGCCTACCTATTTTTCATCTTGTGAGCAGTCCTAAATCCAGACTGTATCCAGAGGATATATAATATTGTATTCAGGGTGAAAATTATGGATTCTATAATGAGATAAAAAGCAGAATGCAATGTATGGAAAGCCTGAGGACAAAACTGAGTTCTCCAAGTTTAATTTATTAATAAAAATCTTGTGCTCATTCTTAACATAGGAAATGTATTTAGGTGAAATACACTTTGGCTTTAGGGTTTTGGGTGTGGATTTGGGTTCATTTTTAAGTACTCTACCAGTCCTTTTTCTGTGACTACTGAATCTGGAAAAAGTTGCCATAGAGATTATCAAGAAATGAGAATGTGTAGCACATATGAGCATCAGGTGTAAAAAGTACACTTTTAGACTTCATTAATGTTTCATAATTCTTTCCTTCACCAGTCTTTTCAACAAAGAAGGCGGACATATCCTGAAGAAAATTCCTAGCAAAAGAGAAAATTATAATCTTGTATTTCTACATACCACTGGTACAATAGAGTGTGTCCAGTTCTGTGGCTGTTTTAAGAAAATCCCGGAGAAATGTTAAACACAGGCAATGACTAAGATGTGAGAATATATCGTGGAGCAGTAAATACATGAAATTCATTGTGAAGATTGAAGGGTGCTTTGTGTCTGCTTATATTCTTATATCTAATGAATTATGGGTTGAAAACTGGGACTTTTCACTTTTTTTCAGGCACGGCTATAACATACATGAGGTATGAAGTTAGCCAACTGCTATGAAAAAATACTGGTAAGGTGATTATATAACGATTTTGTTTTGACACTGGTTCATGATTAAGATCTTCCTGTCATCAGCTACAGATGTTAAGGCAGATGTGTCATCTTGATTTGCAATTAACCAGATGTGTTTTGCTGTACTTAACTTATACTTCCCTAAACTTTCACAAATTGACTACAGGAAAGGAGACAAAATGATTTAATGTAAAGTTCCTTACTTCAATGCTTGGTATTGAGTCTCAGTCAAAGTCAAACTGACTATCTGGTGAGAATCAGAAAGCAAACCCCACCTCTCCCCACCCCAAGCCCCTGGTTATACTGGCAAAAAATATTTTTTTTTTTTTCCTTCCTCTGCAGCATGGTTTGCCTGCTAGGATCATCTGGGTAGATTTCATGTAATCAGTCTTTTGCCTTACAGATGTCTGAGAAAGAGGTGTCACTTCAACTATACCCAACTTGCCTGGCATACATAGTTGTACAGTTTTAGCTTCACAACTAAAATATTTCAATTTCATTAAAGTTGTTCCATTTAAAATAGCAGTTTCTGAATTAACTTTACTATATGATCTCTCAATGCTCTCCAGTTGCCTGAAAATGGAACTTGGAGGAGCTGACACGAATACACCCCTCATTTTGAAATGTGCTTTGAAAATCCCAGCTTGCCAGAAGACTTTTCAGCTGTTGTCAAATGACGGTTTCTTGAGTGACATTTCGATTGCACTTTTCTTAGCCAAATTTTGAGAATGGACTCAACCTGTTTTCCAGATTAGTTTTAAACCACTGTTCATTCAAACACTTGTATTATTTGAAGTGTCTTTGTTGGAAGAAGTTATTTTATCAATCTGTGTTGCACTGTTCAGTGCATTTTTTTACAATCACTGTCTGCACTACAAGGCAGCAAGAGAGCACATCTGGCTGTTTGCATGGCCATAGGTACGCTCTGTGAGCTCTGGTGCAAGCCTTTGGAGGAAAAACTGCCTGTCCTTGCAGCTAAACGAGACCTCTGGGGGGAGACACTTCTGTAATTTGGCGTGGGACTTGTAGAAAAAGAAAAAAATAGAAAGCCTGTTGATCAAAAAGCAGGCAGTTTCAAAGGCAACGGAAAGAAGTACTTTCTAAGTTGCCAGAGGATACCTGAGGATGAAGTATTTGCTGGAACCAGTTAGGTTCACTCAGCTGCTGACCAAGTGAAACTTTGAAAAAAAAAGACTCATTCTAAAAAGACATAGTGTGAGAAGAAGGTTGATTATTGTATTTCTACTTATATCTTGTCTCATTCTGAGGATTCTTTTTCCAATTTTGAAGAGTTTCTGTTTGCAGTTTCTGTTCTAATAAAAAAGCCAATCTCTCCAAGTCAAAAGTCCCTTGGTGTTTTGAGACTCTGAAATGGGTAAAGGAAAAAGGAGGTTTACCTCAGAGCTCTGATCAGCTCAGTCATCACAGCCATAAAAAAAAAAACACTGGCACCAGTTGACTCTAAATAGAACTGAAAACTTACTTTTTTTTCTCATTCAGACACTATTTCACATTGGATTTTTTTTTTTTTTTTTTTAAACCCCAAACCTAATACTTATATGTTTTGTTTTGTTTAATTTGTGCCACTTGGAGGAGGGGAGGTAGAGGAGTTGGGAATGAAGGTGTGAGGCTAAGCCTGGGAAGAAGCAATGTGGGAGGGGAGGTGGTGTTTTAATTTATATTTGTCTCTTATTAGCCAAACTTATTTTGATTGGCAAGACATTAAAATAATATTCCCCAAATCAAGTCTGTTTTGCCTGTGACAGTTACTGAGAAGTGATCTCTCTGTATCTATCTTTTAATTTTATTTTCTCCCTGTCCTTTTAAGGCAGGGGAATGAAGAGCAGCTGGGTGGGTGTCTGGCAGCTGACCAAGTTCAAGGCACCACACGTCTCTGCACTGATGTTAAGCTAGATATAAAGTTTGATTTGTTTTTCCTTAAAATTGTCTACAGTCACAGGATGGCATAGATGAAAACGTATGTTCAGGGAATATCACAGAACCTGTGAAGGAAAATATAGTGTGACTGCAGAGTTCCGAGTTGGTATTTAACGGCCCATTTGAATTAGAGGTCAAGTGCTATAATCTCAGGTCTGTAATGCTGGAAGAGGTAAACTACTCAACACTGGAGGAAAAGACTTCGGGGGGGGGGGTTTTGAGAGGGGAAGAGGGAGACCTGCATATCTTTCTATCACGCTGCTAAGCAACAAGAAGTGGTCTGAAACAGCATGTCCAGGCCATGTTATGCTTTAGTCAAAAGGTCTTAAGGGGCTTGTTATCTTCACAATAGTTGCTGGCATATTTGTAGAGAAAGGAATTGTAAATAAGAAAAGGAAAGAGGATCAAAGTAAAGCTAGCTTCTGATAAAACCTTTCTCTTTGCAAAGCAGACTACAGAAAAAAAAGTTTTTTTCAGGAAAAACGTTTCTGAGGAAAAATAAATAATTTCTTTCAAATTTTTCATTGAAACAAAAGAAACACTTTCACTAAAATGTTTCTTTCTTTTTGTTAAGGAAAGGGAAAAAACTTTCTGTCAAATTTTTCTCCTTTTTTGCTACTGTTGTTGCTGCTGCTGTTGTTGTACCTGAAAGGAAAGGGGCTGAAGAGATGTGTTTACTGGCTTGTAGAGGAAAAAAGGTAAGCAGGAAAGATTCACAGGAAGAATGAAGTTGCTTCTCCATAGCTCACTCATGACAGAGTGGAACAAGATTATTTTTGCTTTCAGCATTGAATATATGGTCATGTGAACCCTTTTTTGTCTTGGGACTAATACAAAACAAAACAGGAAGGCAATCCAGCAAACTACGTAGTGGTAGCAAGTGGAAACAGATAACTGTGCATTTGATTTAGGCGATAACTAACACCTCTCCTCTGAAAATCCCCAAACTAATGTTCTATAGGTTTTTATTGAATTTTCATTAATATTTTTTTTTTTTTAATTAATAATCTAATGGCTTCAAACTGGAAGATGGTATATTTAGATGAGATGGAAGGAAGAAGTTCTTTACTGGGAGAGTGATGAGACACTGGAACAGGTTGCCCAGGGAAGTTGTGGATTCTTGTTCTGGTTTAGCCCCAGGTGGGAGCCGGGCATCATGGGGATGCTTGCTCACCCTCCACCTACAAAATGGGAGGGAGAAAAGGGGCCCTGCCCCTGCCCCTGGCCCAACTGGCTCTGCTCAGCCTTGGCCCCAGAACACTGGAACTAGATGATTTTTAACGTCCCTTCTGACTCCAACCACTCTAGGATTCTGTGATATTTTTTTTATTATTTTTTTTTAACTAATTTATGACTGTGGTTTTAGTCACTGCCTGTTCTGCTTGTTTCCTTTTATTCTGAAGAAATTAATTCTTTATCTACAGAAATTTCTACCACACAACATTAAATCACAGGACCAGGGACAGATGTCACACACTGGGACTACATACAATACGCTGATGCTGGTGGAGGATATACTGAGAACTCATTCCAGAGTACCTTGCAAACCTTCCAGGTCAAAGAGTCAGGTAATTCTGGATTTCAGGAAATCTTGTCAATGACAGCTAAATAATATCCATGTGCTATATAAGAAGGAAGTTGATATTATTTCAGAAAGTACTCAAAACTATGGTGATTTGTACTTTATATTTCTTTAAATACAGGAAAAACTCAGGGCCTCTTTCATAAGTACTCATTTACATAGGTGAGTCTCAGTGAATGATGCATGAGAATAGGCTTTGGTGGGAGTGTAACAGGGAACTTTGCAAAAAAGGCCCTTTTTTTTTGATACACAAACCTGTTTAAATTAAAATCTGTGCTTATGTTTGTATCCATCTGGTTACTCTGCTTTCTGAGCCAATTTTTCTAATTCTAAAGGCAGTTTGGCACAAATGTCAGTTTTAAATAACTTCCTTCAAAGACTATTAGCTGACTATGAAAGAAGAAACATGAAGCTAAAACTTCTCTAGTTTGCATAAGTTGTAAAAGTTAGTTGACTATTTGGAGAGATAATATGGTTGATAAATGTTTATTGTTCTTTTCCATAATGTATTTAACATTAGAGGTATTATGGATATGATACTCTTCTATGGCTGACTGAACATGAGCCTGTGAAGAAAACCTGAAATCTCGTCCTGAAGTCCGAACATTTATAAAACAAGGTTCAGAAAGTTTTGAAAGCCTTATTCTCTTTTCATGTTTACATAGCAGTTTGGAAATACAGTAAGGCTAATAGGTTGTAAAAGTGAAAGAATGATTATTTGGGGAACTAGAATATCTAAACATCTAAATACAAAATCTGAAGTAATCTATGCCCTGGGCGTTTTCTAAACCTGAGGGGTTTACACTGTTTTTCACAGTTAAGTACTTGTGATTTGTAATACAGTAGATTACTATTTCAAAGTAACTCTAGCCATCTTAATGAGTGGGTAATCAAATAGTTCCTCCTCAACTTTCTTCTGAATTTCATATACATTTTAATTAATGCCATACATTACTTGAGTTTTTATGCAATTTTGTGATAAATAATTTTATTTTTGATGTTACATTTTAAACAGATGTTAAATATAGATACGCCATTGTAGCTTTTAGTCACTTTCAAAATATTCTTGACTGAATTTTGATGTTCATGAAAGTGAAAGGCTAAGGACCATTTTTTCAAAAGACTCTTTACCAAATCTCTGACTAGTGGCACAGTTCAGTAGACAAAATGAATTAGATTCCATAACAAAAATGTAGATGTAAAGGAATTACATGACATTAAGACCCATCCCCAGCCTAAAAGATTTCATATAACTTAAATAACAAAGTATGAGGCACTTCTTAACCTCAGCCTGACAGTGACATGATTTCCAGAGTCAGACTCTTCACTTTAAAAAGAGCATTTCTTCTGCTTCTAAAAGATAAAGAAAATAGCTAAAATTACTCATCATTAAAGTGTAAAGCAAATCTTTGCACATTGCTTTTCTGGGAGCGTTATGCTGTACAAGGACTAATGCAACTCAGTATCATTCTGTTTTTTTCTGCAGAATGTCTCTGTGGACAGCAGTATGATAGTGAGAAAACAGTAGGCAACCTATGCCACCAATTTTGCCTCAGATTCCTTCCTGTCTGGCTGAGTCCAGCATATTCTGTGTTTCTGAGGAAGTGCAAAATCATAAAATCAGGGCGAAAAGATGCAGTTCACTACAGTTGCTTTTTCTAAGGACAACTTCAGTGTTACCTTTGAGCAATAACTTCTTATTTTATGTTTGTGTGCATGACCCAGTGTTATACTTAAAGAATATTAACAGTAAGAGTCAGGAGATACAGCAGAACGATTATAGAATCACAGAATATTTTGGGTTGAAGGGGATCATTAAAGGTCATCTGGTCCAAGCCCTTGCAGGGAGCAGGGACATCTTCCACTAGAGCAGGTTGCTTGGAGTCCCATTCAACCTGAGTTTGAGTGTTTCCAGGAATGAGGCTTCTACAACATTTGCTCCAGACACAGACAATGGAAATTAAGCTGTTTCAATATACAGCCATCTGCATTCAATGCCATCAATGGTCAGAACTTAGTTCTTCAACCAGCATTATCTTTGACTTTCATTTGATACTAAACTTGGGGAAATAAGGGTGGAAAGCAACTGACCCTAAGCCTTCATGGCTTAAGTTACTGGTATTCTGCCAGCTCTGCCCAGTGGAGCTGTCTGTGTCTGTGTCTTGCCTGCTGATAGCTTCCCATAACACCTGTATAGCTCAGGCAGAAGAGCTCTTTGGTGTGCTGCTGTATGTGCTACTCCAGGCACTCTGACTTATATATACAATCATCAGTGGTTTATGAGTCTGCAATTTCCTCTCTATGTATCCAGAAAAACTGGACTCAAACCACCTACAGTAGCATTAAAATTCAGCATAGACTGGTACAGTTTTAGAAGTAATCTTTGAAATAACAGTTTCCTCTAGCAACAAAACAATGAAAAAATGTTTCTTCATTCCATGTGATGTAAATTGACTTTGGGGGGACAGAAAGGGGGACAGTACAACCTACAAGAATAGTTAGAACTTGCACTAGTCATGTAAAAATATGTGTACTACAATCTTCTAAAATACCATAAAGCTTACAAGCAACTTTATTCAAAGACCAAGTAGAAATATACCAGCAAACACAAAGGCCCGTTCATGGGTATAGGCACATGATGACCTTTCGATGTAATTATTTCCCCCTTGTTTTCAGAATGTGTTGGTTTTTGCATGTACTTCATTACTCATCACAAGCGCATGTTTTTTCTAAATATCTTCATCTTAAATTTGGAAGCCTCAGTGGAAGGACAACCCTTCCACTAAGTTATGTCAGAGGAAAGCGCTTCTATTTTCAGTCTGAAGACTGTAGTTCCTTCCATTTGTATTCCTGATACAAAATAAATGGTATTGCTCAAAAAATTTCTCACAAACAAAAAAGAAACCTTTACACTGGTAGCATAGACGTATAAAATCTCTACAAAACATTCAGTTTTGTTTTAAAGCATAAATACACTCTTGGTTTTGTATCATGCAGCTATCTGACATCTTTAAGTATTACAATCAGAGGGGAGGGAAGCAAAAAATTCAGATGTGACCGCCCATGGTGTTCATTATGCTACAAACTCAGACAGAAATATTGCAAATTTTAATAAATTACTTCAAAATTCCTGACAATCACAATCAGAATCACTTTACACAACGTGGGTTATGTCAATACAATGCTGTAATATGCTTACCTAACCATTTATGTCCTGTGCCTGTCATTTTTGAGAATTGGAGATGTTTAAAGTCTACATTTGACTTTGTGGAAGATGTGTTTGGGTTATGTATAGCATCCTTGAATTATTTTTTACTTATGTACCTACAGTAGGTCAACCTTTATCAGTGAAAGGCATTCTGATTTGGCTGGCAAATGTGAAATGAAAATAATGTTATATCTGATTTCCTATCTTATTCTGTAAGTCTAGGCTGCACAGAATGAAAAGTGTTCTGCAGACCATCATTGCATAAACTAATTTTTTTTAGTAGTTCTATCAGCATGCATTTTGGTTCCCAACAAATGATACTGCTCTGAGCCTGACCAGGCAAAGGTAAAAGGCACTAGCAGATGATAAATACAGAAATTATAGTTCTCTCACAATTTGACAAAAGTTTGCCTGTACTGAGAATTAGGTATTACAGAATTGGGAAGTCAGAAATATTTTAGTATATAATTTCCTGATTTTTAAGGAGAATTTAAATGAAAAACTGTCAGTTCAATTATTTTTTTCTCATCTTTTAATGCTTTTGTATTTCTATGTATAAGTAATATATTGTTTCCTACAGCACCATTTGTTCAAAGATAATCTATTATCTTACAGATATTAATGCAGTTTCAAAGTATCTCTTCTTATATACATTTTGAAAGAAGAAATAAATATGGTTTGGTTTTCTTTTGGTGTGGTGATTTTTTTTTTTTTTCCAGTTTCCCAAGACATCATACAATAAGCTTTACTATTTAACCAGAGCAGTTCCCTTGCTGAAGAATTTCTATAAAATCAGAATTTTCACACTCTGAATAATCAAAAAAGTAAAAAGTTGCAAGCATGGCAGCAAGTTCTTTTCATTTTAAGTAAAACTCAACCTACACAAATTCACACCTGTAACACACATTCCCTGAAATAATAAAAAATAAATGTGATTTAGCTTTCCATGTTGCATTTTTAAAATATTGATATTACTGAAAAAAAAAGTCTTCTATTCAAAGACAGTAGCAGTTTAATAGCCTGTGTGCATATGTATACTTATTTTGCACTTAATTTTACTATCATTGTTAAAGTTGGGTTTACTGATCAGATTGAAGTAGAAAAGAAAAATGTTATTTAGATTTTTTTTTTTTTTTTATAAATAAATGTTTTGTCTAATTTCTGCAAAAATATCTTGGTTTCCCTGATCCTAAACCAGAAATAAAATACACTCCATTTTGTTTGACATTAACAATACAGCACAAAATTAAATGCTGATACCATTATGCATGTATTTAATGTACTAATAATCCTAGAAGCCGAAACATTTCAACCAGGAAAATATACCAGAAATGAACTCTTTGATTTTCTGATGAAATTTAGTACTTTGATAATTTATTGGAAGCTTGGTGTTTCTATTTTTTATATTCCTTGTCAGTGACAAATAACATTTTATTGTGTAATATCATTTGGTGTTGTGTTTTTGAGTCTGTGTGCAGTCTCATGCCAGTCATTCTCTGGGAGGCAGTCCTTCAGGCTATCTAGAATTGCAGATTAATTTTCCCCAAATAGAGTAAAAGGTTGTTGTAAATCACACTACATATTTCACCAGATCCTGAGCCTGGAATTGGTTTGGAACAAAGAGAAATCTCTTTGCATTCCATATGAAGGATTTCAATCATAATAATGGGGACCACCTTGCACCTATAGAAGAATGACAACACAACATGGAATGGTAAGGGAGCATATCAAATGCTCTGGAACTGAAAATCAGGTGGGCACTTCTAGTAGATGTACATTTATACTCATGGGTGTTGCTTCCTGAGTGCCATGTGCACTGTGACCATAGTGCTGCACAGGCTCAATCACAATTTATTTGAACTTTGAAAGATTTTTTTTTTTTCTGACAGTAGAGTTGATGGATCTCTTGGCTCAGCTCTACTTGCTACAAAGGAGGAGGATGTTCAAAATTGAGTCAGAATGAGTGTGCCACTGTAGCTTATTCAACAAGGCTACTCTTAAACATATGCTCAGAAATAATCATTACTAAAGGATTAAATTTAGCGGGCTAGATACATGCAGTTCAAGTTAGGACTTTTTTGTTTGTTCCTTCTTTTGTTTGCTTCATTCTTTTTTTTTTTTTTTTCCCCTTTAAATAAAGATAAGTTCCTTTCCAAAACACTCAAAAGGCAAAGGGATTTTTCCATGTAAAATAGAGACTTAGAAAATGCTAGTTATGCAGTTGTGCTAGAAACCTTAATTCTGTTATTGCTGTGATATGAAAAAAACAAAGTTATTTGTAGAAAAAGGTAGAATGAGCTTTTCAAGTTGATCCTCTTGAAAATGGAAGACTGGAAGAAAGCATTGTAATAAGCAACTGCAAATTTGCCCTTTAGTAACTTTTCATATATATAGTCTTTCAAAATAACTTTGCATGGCCAATCCACAGCTTGTGTTCTTCAGCTTGGGAAGGAAAGCTGTATTGGTACCTGATACAACTTTCTGTGCATTAATGGGGTAGGGGGTTCAGCACCAAAGGTTGTAACTGGAGCTACAAGGCTAAATGCCTTTGTTAGCCAGCCCTAGCAGCTGGAGAGGTACACACGTTTTTAGGAGGGAGCTACTTCTACACTGTGCTTTACCTAGGGAAACCTAGAGAACTCCTTCTACATGCTGAGTGTCTGGAGTGTTCTCAAAGTAGAGCACTGGCTACCTTGATTTCAGCAGAACGACTTCAATTTCTGTTTGACATAGGGGGGAAAAAAAAAAAAAAAAGACAAGCCAGAGAAGAGGGATTAATTAGGAAGATGGCCACATGCTTATAATCACAATGCAGGTTCTTTATTCAGGGAAAAATCTATACTGTCTTTACAATACTGTCTACTTTGCAGATCATTTCAGACAGATAGAATATCTGATAAGACAGCAAACGGTACACTCGGTTTTCTGAACATTGCTATTATAAATTGATCTTGTATTTAGATAATACTTGTAAGAGAGGAATTCACATAGTTCCTTGTTTGAACTCTACACCTACCCAGAGCAACAGATCCATGTACTGTATGATTACATACACTCTGAGCTGGAATTTTTCTTTAGCTGTCATGTCATTTTAGAGTTCTATAGAACAAAGAATAAGGATGTGACACTGCAATATCAAACACCCCATGGTGCATACTATGTAGATACTATCTTTAACCGAACTGTTTAACTAAGACCTTCACAAATAATCTTTTTTTTTAACACTTTTTAAAGAAATCACACTTTTAGGAATAAGATTGCATATAAATGGCATATAAATGTAGAATATATTTTTACTGTGTGTCTTAAATTAAATTCTAATTATTCTAATTCATGTACTAATGGAGTTTACAGTCCTGATGGATATGGGGCAGGTGAAAGGTAAAGCCAGGACCCTGAATTTTAGGAAAGCAACCTTCCAGCTGTTCATGGAGTTAGTCAATAGGACCCCCCAGGAAACTGCCCTCATGGGCAAGGAAGCAGAATAGAACTGTCAGGCTTCTAAGGTCACTTTCCATGTGTAAGAAATCAGGAAAGGAAGGCAAGAGATTGCCATGGATAAAGCAAGACCTGCTGGTCAAACTCAGTCGTCAGCTGGATGGAATCCCTTCTTGGTCAGTTAAGGGTCATCTGTTCTGTGTGCTCCTCCCTGCACATGCAGCCTTTTACTTTCTGCATCCCCTGATGTGGTACACAAGTTTTAGCAGTGGCCTTGGTGTTCACAGGAGCAGGTTATAAACAGGAGCCTTTCTGCACACCAATCCTTGGTAGTAACTATAAACATCAAGCTAGAAACAGATGCTGTCTGTGAAAACATGCTGTCAACTTCAGAAAGTGCAGTTAGAAAAGACTTAATTGAAAAGTAAAATCACTGAACAGAATTAGTTGTGTTCTAACTTAAACCAAATCACACGGAAAGGTATCCTAGGAAGATTACAGGATGTTGTCTGGCTGTGTAGGGATGGGGTCAGGAAGGTCAAGTCATTGCTGGAGCGGAACTTGGCAAGGTATGCAAAGAATAACAAGAAGGGCTTCTACAGGTACATCAGCCAGAAAAGGAACATCAGAGAACGCGTACCCCACTGATGAGCAAGACTAGCAAACTAGTCACAACAGGTGAGGAGATGGCTGAGGTACTCGGCGACCTTTTTGCTTCAGTCTTCACTGGCAACCTCTCCTCCCACACCTCTTGAGTGTATGGACCTCAAGGCAGAGACTAGGGAAGTGAAGTCCCTCCCACTGTAAAAGAACATCAGGTTCATAATCATCTGAGGAACCTGAACATACCAAGTCTATGGGACCTGATGAGATACATCCCAGAGTCCTGAAGGAATTGGTTGATGTGGTTGCCAACCCCTTCTACATGATATTTGAAAAATCATAGCAGTCAGGTGAAGTCCCTGGTGACTGGAAAAAGGGAAACATTGCACTCCTTTTTATAAAGGGTAGAAAAGAGGACCCTGGGAACTACTGACCTATCAGTCTCACCTCTGTGCCTGGGAATGTCATGGAACAGGTCCTCCTAGAAGCTATGCTAAGGCACATGGAGGACAAGGAAGTGATTCAAGACAGCCAGCATGGCTTCACCAAGGGCAAGTTCTGCTTGAGCAACCTAGTTGCCTTCTATGATGGAGTAACTACATCAGTGGACAAGGGAAGAGAGATGAATGTCATCTATCTGGACTTCTGTAAGGCCTTTGATGTAGTTTCCCACAAGCTCCTTCTCTCAAAATTGGAGAGATACAGATTTGATGGATGAATTTCAGTGGATGAATTGTTTGGATGTTCACATCCGGAGGGTAGTGGTCAGCTGCTTAATGTCCAGATGGAGACTGGTGACAAGTTGTGTCCTCAGGGGTCCACATTAGGACCAGTGCTGTTTAATATCTTCATCAATGACACAGTGGAATCAAAGGTACCCTTAGCAAGTTTGCAGACAACATCAAGCTGAGTGCTGCAGCTGACACGCCTGAGGGACAGTATGCCATTCAGAGGGACCTGGACAAGCTTGAGAAGTGGGCCCATAAGAACCTCATGAGATTCAACAAGGCCAGGTGCAAGATCCTGCATCCGGGATGGGACAAGTGTCAGTATCAATACAGGCTGGGGGATAATGGGATTGAGAGCAGCCCTGCAGAGAAGGACTTGGGGGTACTGGTAGATGAAAAGCTTGACATGAGCTGGAAATGTGCACTCGCAGCACAAATGGCCAACCGTATCCTGGGCTTCATCAAAAGAAGAAAGGCCAGTAGGTTAAAGGAAGGGATTCTGCCCCTCTACTTTGCTCTTGTGAGATCCTACCTGGAGTACTGCATCCAGCTCTGGAGTTCTTAGTTCAGGAAAGACACGCATCTGTTGGAGCAGGTCCAGAGGAGGGTGTTTTGCCAATGACCTGGCCAAACAAAAATGATTGCACCAGCAGGAAGATGAACCAATACACAGACTGTATTGTATACAAGGACATTGCATGAATGATCACTGGGGGTACAAACAGATCAATCAGCTGGTACATGATCGACGCTACCCCCAACGATCTCACAAAAGATGTGACTTGGCCCACAACAGGTGGTATATAAACAGTGAGCCGAGATTGCCCA
>NW_008610333.1:0-17721 GCF_000691845.1 Merops nubicus | reverse complement strand
GGCCGGCCACACCCTGGGGGGAAGCTATAAGGCAAACTCACCACCTCTGGATGAAGGGCTGTGGGAATCACCCATATGTCAACCTTAATTCAGGGCTTAGGGTTCAAACCCCAGCATTTCAGAGGGCCATAAAAATGATCAGTGGGCTGGAGCACCTCTGCTTTGAGGAAAGGCTGAGAGAGTTGTTCAGCCTGGGGAAGAGAAGACTCCAGGAAGACCTTATTTCCTCCTTTAAATCCTTAAAGGAGGTTGGGTTTCTTATAAGAAAGTTGGGGAGAGACTTTTTATGAGTTCTTGTAGTGACAGGACAAGAGGTAATGGTTTTAATATAAAGAGGGTAGATTCAAAATAGATATAAGGAAGAATTTTTTTTACAATGGTGAAGCACTGGAATAGAATTCCCAGAGAGTTTGTAGATGCCTTATTCCTGGAAATAGTCAAGGTCAGGTTGGACAGGGCTCTGACCAACCTGATCTGGCTGATGTCCCTGCTCACTGCAAGGGCGATTGGACTGGCTGATCTATAAAGGTCCCTTCCAATCTAAAGTGTTCTATGAGTATATGATTCTATTACTCTATGATTCTATATTTTTTTTATTTTCTCTTATGCTTACAGAAAGTAAAATTGTCTTTGCCTATAGAGACAAGATTTGTTTAATAAGAGCTCCATATGTCAGTCTTTACTGACTGAAATCTACCTTTTTCCTTGACTGTTTTGAAATTATTTGAGAAGGTAAAATGAATAACAAAAATGTCCTTCAGTGTGAAATTTTTCAGACATATATTTTAAGTTCATAGAATTGAATTTGCATTTAAAAGCAAGTCTAGAAGTTTATTCTCTGACTGGGCATATAGCCGTCTAGAAGGCACTAACATACTTGGTTTCTGTGATGCGTATGTTGGCCTAGAAATAATTACTCTAAGGCCATTAAAGAAACCTCAGACTAAGGCTCAGCTAAAATAACTCTGATTTTGCACTTCACATTGTGAAATTTCACAGTCTTTGAAGTACTGGAGCAATGTAACAGGATTATTAGCAATTTGCAGAGAAGTAAGGGAGAGAGTTTTGGTTCATTTTTGAAGCGAATCATTATCTCAGGATAATTTAACATAAAGGATACTTTAATTCATATCTGCTTTAAAGAGGAATGTATATATAAATAACAAGTGGAAGCTGGAAACATTACATCTGAAAAGAGAACTGTCCATTGCATTTTCCTATACCTGCATATGTATAAAAGATTCATCTGTAATGCTACAGGTACAATAAACAACATAGTTCCATTAAGAAATCTGTGTGTATCCAAAAACAATTATAAACTTCAACAGGTTAAAATATCCAAGATTTGGTCAACAAAAAGAGAAGCTTTTAATTTCACCCTTATGAAGACTGGATTGACCAGTATCTTTAAAAATGTGTATCTTTTAATATATCATCTTTGGGTTTAGAAGCTCAGAAAATAAAGTAACTTAATCAAAATCTGACAAAACATATTTCTTGTCTTCATGAGTAACATGAAGCTTCACAACATATTGCCATCTTAGGCCTATTTTATCAACATCATCTTCTAAGTATCCAGGATCTGATCCAAAGCATATTAATGCTAATTAGAGTCTTTGTGTTGACTTTGGCTGATTTGAATTTGATAAATGTCTATTTATGAATTCATATGAACTGGAAAAGGAAAAAGTTATATTCTAACTCTCCCGTGCTTTGCTTTTAACATCCAGTTTTCCCTCCAGGATTGCCATTAATCAATAGCAGAGCAGAAAGTGTGTTTTCCATGTTAGTGAATTCTTTTGAACTTCAAATTCTTCCATAAGGGTAAAAAGTTAAAATCTAGACAATCTGGAAAAACTAATACCTCAGGTCATTCAATCAACTTTTACTTCTTCCAAGCATTTCATTTCACTATTAATTGTGTTCATTCTGCAATAATTAGGTAAAAATTCCCAAGAGGCTGTGTTCAGGTAAAATAATTTCTTAGTTTGAAATGTAAAAATATAAGGTTTTGATAATTGCTCTAAGACAAAGCAAAATATTAGTTTTTTTTCAATTCATCCTTTTCCATTTTCAGTTTTCATGTCAATTTTGTCCAGAGAAATAAAAGTAATAACTACTTCTGATTAGAAACTCTGTGGCTCTATTGATGCAAAACCACACTGAATTCAGTAAAGCAATACCCACCACTGAGACTAAGACTTTGAGGTGATACAGATCTCCCATTGCTTCCTTCTACAATAAAATGATGGACAAGTAGTCAAAGTTAATGTATTATTTTGTAAAATGTCATCTTCCCATCAATTTTGAATTATTTAACTTTTCCTTTTTAATGAAAAGCAATTACATCTTTTCCTTTTCATTTGCTTTTATTCTAAAGAGTTCTGCTGATTTTTTTTAGCTGGTTCTTTTAATCCTGCCAGAATTAACAACAGACAAGTTTCATCTATGAAGTCCAGTAATTTTAAAAATCCAAAGTACTGAAAAAAAACTTCAAAGAATAGCTGGAATGATTAAAAATCCAGCAGCCATTCCTTAAAAATAAAAGAAAGGAAACCCTCTCCCCCAAAACACCTGTACTTCAAAATGCTTCAGCATTTCCTGAGGCTACAAACCTTCAATGATGAAGTGGCACCTGGTTTTCTGTGGCTAAGGATACATGCAGTCATATATACTGCAATAAGGATACTGAATTGTTAAACCCCAGCAGATTTCTTAAACCATCCCATGCTTCTGTCATGTCCAGAAGATGCAAATGACTGGAAACTGCACCACACACCTTGCACACGAGAGAGGAGAAGGAAGCAGAGTTGCAGGCCTGTTCTTTGTCCCAGGTTTAAATACCAGCCTGTCCTCCCTCAGAAAGAATCCCAAACATTAAGCAGAGGAATAACAATAAGACAAAGCAAAATATTAGTTAGTCACTTACTCTGCAGATTATTCTCTCTGGCTCATTCAATTCATATTTGGAAAAATTTATATATCAGAAAGACATTTTCAGAAACTGGTAAAGGAAAAGTATTCCAGAGCTGTTAATATAATTTGTTTAAGGCATGCTGTCTGAAGATGGAAAGTCAGGGTTGAAATCTGTCAGATTATGTGACAAACAGTCCATTCACATACCCACAGAGGAGCACAGGGAGACAACAGCATCGGGGAGACCACAAGTTACACCCTGCCCTGGCTGGTCCCAGGCCCATCCCAGGAGCTAGCAGCCCATCAAAGGCCCTTCTCCACAAGAGCAGAGGCAGATGAAGGCAGGAATCCAAATTAAGAACTTGGAGTAGAGGACAACTTTTCCAGGCCTCTCCCAAGGCAGTTATGGGAAAACCTCAGATTAATGCAGGCAGATGCAAGCTCAGTCTCCCTGTCTCAGTGCTGAAACCAAGAGGAAAGGGAAGAGGATACTAAGACACAAACCAGGTAAGTCTGAGCCAGCTTAAGTGGAGGTGCAGGGCCACACAGCACTGATTCAGCATGGTGATGTTTCTTCCAGACCAAACTAGGAAGTTTGTATTGTATTCTATGGGAATTTAGTAATTTTGATCTTCACTTGGATTAAGCATCTTGTAGTGTGTTCCATTGGTTGATGTAGACACACAATAGCATTGTAGTTTGGAAAGGACTCTTCCTTCTTCTTGTTGCTCGTGATAAAAACTGAGTAGGAAATGGCAGTGGGCAGAAGAGGAGGCCTCTTCTGCTCTTGATGGATGTAGTTGCCTGATTATTTTCTCTCACCACTGTCGTTATTCCATTGAATTTCTGATAGTTACTCCCAATTTACCCTACTTTGAGAGTGGTTTAGCTCCTAAAGATGCCATTGCACTTTCCTCAGCAGCAGGGGCTTTCCATGATGTACTAAAACTGCATTTGCTCTCCCCTTTCTCTCAGGCAGCATGCTGTGCCCATCAGCTAACTAAGAGCTTCCATCCCAGAGGAGACTGAATTTCATTAGTGAGGTACTGTGCAGATATATACTTCAAATCTTGTCTGAAGATAAAAATATTAATAATTGGATCTGCAGTGTTTTGAATTCTTCATGGCCTCTGTTTCTATGCTGTCATCATCTCTCTGTGCAGCATGAGGATGTGCACAAATCTCTGGCACAATGCACTGTCTGTCCTGAGCAAGCAGCAAAACCCTACAGGGTTTTGAGAGATCATTTAGGGTTTTTTTAAAACAAGTTTTTATCTTACTTCATTGCCCCACTCTCAGGGAGCTTCATAGCCATAAAAGCTGCCAGCTTCTCTTCAAGATTTAATAGGCAGTCTTTGCCAGCACACAGATCAATGTGGACGAGATAATGATTACTGCTGTCACACTACTCATTTTTTAAATGTGAAATGTGGACTGCCTTTTGTTTGGCGCACTGTATGCAAGAAACCTATTTTTCCATGTGATCGAGGACACAATGATGGATAGTGCTTGATATGACATTAAATTAAGTGCTTCTTAAAGGCACCTTTAAAGGAAACTATTACTGAATTAATGATGTGCAAGTGATTAAACCTGTTCACTTCCCATCTCTTTGATATCATTCTGATGAACAAGAAGACACTGGCATGTGGCTGGTAGTTAATGAAAGCAGATTTTGGCCTGGTATGCATCCATCCTACTTTTATCAGAGTTCCCTATATTCATTTTTTTAATAATAGGTATGGTTTAAAAGGAAAGACTTAATAGTATAAGATATTTCTATAATAATATGGATTCTGACACTCTTGGCACTTAAGTTCTTCAGCAAAGCCATTAATATTATTCTACCTAGGTTACTTCCCAAACATGTTCTTATATTACGCCTTTCTAGTGATAATTATCTTTTAATACAGCTTTAAATAAATAAATACTTTTAAGAAGGAACTAGAACCTGAGAGTTAATTTCCTTTCTAAGCCTGCCACTGACTTTTTGAGTGACCATGAACAAATTAATTAATTTACCATGGCTCAAACCTTGTCTTTAAAACAGAAATTGCATCTCCTTCATACATCCCTCTACCTCCATGAAGAAAGTACTCCTTTGCTCTGTGTTTTTAAAGTATTCAAAACAATGACATACTTATCTCCAATAGTTCAGCTAAATCCTAAAGCTGACATTATACTGTAAAAATTCAATAATTTACTTAATCAACATACATACCAAGAAATTCTATTTCTTTCTTTGCCTGCTGTCTTTTAGAAAACAAAACAAAACAACAAAACAACAGTGAACCATAATTCACATTCACTTTCTCCCAGCACTACAAACACCTTTGTGGAGTGTGGGATGAACAACATAACTGGATGCAACCACACCTTCACCCTCATCTCATACCAGTCTGTTCCTTACTTTCATTCTTTCCTCACATTGTCAACTGCAAAGTGTTGGAGCAGCCTCAGAAAAGGAGGAAAATGTTCTTCTAAGATAGTAAGGGAATGATTCTTTGGATCAGGATGGAAGAAAAAGATATATTTTTTTTACCCATTATTGTCCCTAGATCTGAGGGAAACAGTCTTCTTTCTTTTCTGCTCAGAACAGCCTTGCATCCTCTCTGCCAGACAGCAGCACAACTGCTCAACTGAAAGGCAAAATCCATTTTGGGATAAGTGGCCCTTTGCTCTTGTTGTATTCATCTTTTCCTATCTCAAGGTCATCACCTGGGTAGCTTCTATTAATAACTCAGAAGACAAGAGTAACATGAGACAGTTTCTATCCTGAGGGGATGACATAAAAGACCAGTAACTATAACCTCAGTTTGGTCTGGGTTCCTGCCCAAAAGATACAGAAAAAAGTTACAATTCCCAGGGTTTAGAGAAGTTATGCTACAAATTTATCTTGTTACATTATTTCCTGATCATAGTTCTAGTATGAAAGGAAAAGAAAGCAGGAATTTTGGAACTATGCAGTTTATAATACTGAGTGTGATGGATTAAGTAAAACATGTTATTTAATCTACCTTCTTCAGTACAGTAAATCTGCAAATCCCAAGCTGTAGTTTTATCTCGCCTATTGATATCAAGCCAACATTTGGCAGTTAATCTCCCACATTATTTTGTACTTTTTGCTCCTCAGCATTTTCTCTTCTCTTGCCTCAAAATTTGCACACTGTGACTGCAAACATTTTGTAAAATAAAATTAATAGCTTGCTTACATTTTTTCATTGAACCAGCATGTTGCTCTGATGTCAGAGCTTGTGCATTGAATTCTAGTTATTTCAGTTTTTTACTCGTGGAAGTTCAATACCCACTGTGGGAAAGGAATTGTTTATGTGGCAGATCTTCAGACCTTTTTCTTTTTTCCTTATGAGGCTTGGAAGAGAAGTTGCTAATGGTTCTGTGTTTCACACGAAGTTTTTTTGAGAGTTAGATAGTTTTCTACAATTTACACTTAAAGAAGAGTCTATCTATTGTCCTGAAGAGCAAAACCACTAATTCTTGAATGCATGACTAGCCTTTGATTGGTGCTGGTCCAAAATGTTCCTTACTTTTTTTGTGGGACACACAGTGTTGTTAAGTATGATGGGACTAGCCCTCTGTGTGATGTGATGCAATGTGTCATAGAATCATAGAGTCATAGAATGATTTGGGTTGGAAGCTACCTTAAAGATCCTCTAGTTCCAATCTCCCTGCCATGGGCAGGGACACAGTCTACCAAACCAGGCTGCTCAAAGCCCCATCCAACCTAGTCTTGAATATATCCAGTGTTGGGGCATCTTCAGCCTCCCTGCAAAGCCTGTTCTAGTGACTCACCACACTCAGAGTGAAGAAATTCTTCTTAATGTCTTATCTAAATCTACCCTCTTCCAATATAAAGCCATTACTCCTTGTCCCATCACTACAAGCCCTCATAAAATGACTCTCCCCAGCTTTCTTGTAGGCCCTCTTCAGATACTGGAAAGCCTCAGTGAGGTCTCCCTAGAGCCTTCTCTTCTCCAGGCTGAACAACTCCAACTCTCAGTGTGTCCTTGTAGGATAGGTGTTCCAGTCCTCTGACCATCGTTGTGGCCCTCCTCTGGTCCCACTCCAACATGTCCAAGTCCCTCTTTTATTGGGGGCTCCAGATCAGAACACAGTGTCCATAAGTACAAAAGTGTGTGTGTGGAGTTGTTTCCTGGTTTGTAGATGTGGTTTTATGAGAAAAGTTGAACCAATGTAATGTCTTCTGAGATGGGATTCTCCTGCTCCCTTACCTCACCTTTCTTCCAAGCATATGCTCCTCATCATTTAATCATAGAATCATAGAATCCTTTAGGTTGGAAGGGACCTCCAAGATCATCAAGTCCAACCATTGAGCCATTAGGGCTCTAAAGTCCTCTGCTAAAACAGATCAGAATCTGTCAGGGTTGGAAGGGACCACAAGGGTCACCCAGTTCCAACCCCTCTGCCATGAGCAGGGACACCTCCCACTAGATCAGGCTGCCCAAAGCCTCATCCAGCCTGGCCTTAAAGCCCCCCAGGGATGGGGCCTCAACCCCCTCCCTGGGCAACCCACTCCAGGGTCTCACCACTCTCATGGCGAAGAACTTCTTCCTCATGTCCAGCCTGAATCTGCATTTGCACCTTACACTGGTCCTGGTGATAAACCCAGGAGGAAAATAAAAGATCACATTTGTTGGCTTACTGAACTGAGTGGTCCAGAAGGGTCTAATGAGCACCAGAGCAGTGGTGAGGGAGGATGTGGCACTCAGGGATGGTGAGAAAAGGATCCTCTCCTGTTGGCAATAGGAAGCAATGGATTGCTCATTGAAAGATACCTCCATCTGGAAACCTCATTTAAAAAAAGGACCTGGGTTGGCAGATAGTAGAAAACTAAGCAATTAACCTAGTATAATGAAGCCATTATCTAACCTGGACTGATTAAATACAAAACTAAACAAACACCTGAGATTTAACATTACTAATTTGTAGTTAGCTGACTTAAATCAAGATTGTAACTCCTTTTTGTAAAAATATTGGTGAATTTTCTCCTGCTTTAAAATGCTAAAAGGTAGCTTTATAATCACCTTTTCTATCTGACATATCACAGCATGACCGAAGACTAATAGGGGCTGGGTAAGGGTCCTCCTCTCTCCTCCATAACATCTTAATTTTTTTCTCCCTTTGTTTAGTTGCACTGATAAAAAACTCCTGTGGTGAAATTCAGCCTAATGAAAAACACCAGAATGAACCCTGTGCATCTCCTGCTTATTCTCTCTTCTGAAGAATAGATTTAAAGAACTAGCAAGGGATGAACAAATGGACACATCCATTGTTCCAAAGCTTTGGCTTTCAAATTTTAAAATGAGCGATAAATCACTGGTACCTCCACTAAACAAACATACAAACAAATCACAAAACACAGCCTTGCACCTTTAAGTCAATAAATGTATTTCACAGATGATACCAATGTATAAAATGTTTTTAAAAAATCAAAAATTTCTGGAATGAGACTCTTCCCACTTCATTTAATTTACCTGTTCATTTTCTTTTACAGACACATGCATTTGTGCACATGTAATGACAGAGAAGAGGTCAGCAATCAGCCAGATAAGCCACGGAAAGCATCCATACCATGTAGGACTTCAAACAAAACAGGGACACTGTTGTAAAGTACTTTTATTTTCCTAATAAGATTCACAAGATACTCATCACAGTCCATCCCTCAGTATAAACTCAATGCCACAACAGATGGTCCTTTCTCCTTGCACTTGCCAGATTAACTTTTTGCTTGGTCACTCTTACACTGGTTCAAAAAAACTAGTCAGGTCTAGAAAAACGTACTGTTCTACTGTTAGACAAAGATGTATTGGGCTTGCCTAAGTCTCATCTCTGCCCAGCAGAACTATTTTTGCTTCTAATAAACTAAAAGGAAACCTCAAACCAGCACTCTTCTGTGGCTGTCCAAATTTGTAACTTGTGTTTTTGAGAATTCTAGACCTTTCTGCTTTTGGACACTGAAAAGGAAATTTAATTCCGGCTATGTGGCAAGATTTTTAATTTTTTTTTTTTTTTTTTGCTAATTATGTTTCCCAATATGCTCTCATCCTAACAATTCTCAGCTCATTCCTCCCCTATAGATACAGATTTGGGGCATACAATTAGAATACATCTATTTGTCTCTGTTACATTCAATAACTGTGGAGAGTTTTGACATTTTAAAGAATGCAATAAATACATGGCTTATTGTTATGGAACCAAAGCTCACAGCGAATCAAAGGCTAAAATAAAACTTCACATAATATTTTCCCCACTGGTGCATATACTGACATCTCAGCATGTTGCCTGTGTGTTCTGTTTTAAAGGGCAACTGAGTTTTTGCTGCAATTGTAAGTGACTGATGAGTACTTGCCTTTCAGGTACTCTGTGAAATATGCAACAATCTGCCACGGATTGCAGAAGGATTCCTTGCCTTCTTTTTGGCCTTTTGAACTCTTTTGTTGATATGGACACCTTTCACTTTATTACAAAAAAAAAAAAAAATATAAATCATGAGACAGAGGAAAGTTTCAGGTAAAAGTACAAAGTATAGATAAAATTGAATCAAAAAAGGAGCGTGACAAAACGACTTAAAGCAGATATTTGTACTGCCTAATATTACTTCTGTACAACATGAATTAGTGTCCTGCATACTTGAGACTATTTGGCAGTGCTTTGATTCTTGAAGGATCACTATAGTCATTCTGAAGTCAAGCACTATTGATGTAAAAGGAGTAACTGTATGACAAGAAAAACCCCAGATCTCTAACATCTATGCTTTTATGCTTAGCCAAAAATCAAACCTTGAATGTCATGATCAGAACCTTTTTGCAACTTAAGCAAATTGCCCAAGGGAAGCTGTGATCACAAAATAGAGCTCTCTGCAGCAGCTGTGGCAAGCAAAGTCTGATAAAATATACTTTCATTCTTCATAGTTGAGAGTGACAGAGAGTAGTCCAGTTTGCAGAAACATTTCTTTAGAGACTATCTGGATTGAGATGCATGGTTCTACCCAATGATGCCTGAAGTGACTTCTCACCAGAAAATGTATGTCGGGATGGCTCTTTACTTGCACTGATTAACTATTCTGAGAAAAAAGAGTGTATTACTGCTGCTTCTTGGGTATCAGACTATCACCTTTAGAGCTGCACTGGTAAACATATTCGGTTGGTAAGTGGATATTCTTGGTTATTGTTGTGAAAGCTGACGTGACAGTGATCAGAAATCGTTGCCCCATAACCAGTCACAGTTGGAGGGAAAAAAAAGTATTGCCTTGGATACGATCATTTGCCTTTTAAGTATCAAAATCCATATACATTTATTCTTCAGAATTTGATTCTGAAAGACAAAATACAATGATGGAAGCATGTTGACAGCACTACAAAATATACTAATCTACCTCATAAAATGTTGCACAAAAGTAACAAACAAATACGGTGCTGAACAGTGTAATAACCTAGGATGCTGAGTTGTGTTTCCCAGACAGTAATGTAATCCTCAGTCAGGCATTTTTATGCCCACAGAGAACTCAACAGGTATGCCACTGGTTTACTGTGAGTTCCATATAAACTGTGTCAGCAGCTATATGAAGAATTATTCATTCTAAAACTGTCATAGAGATGTTGTGATGGAGATGCCATGCTGATATTTTTCTTAGTGTTATGAGGTTTTGTGGCAGTTTCTGAAATCATTTAAAGATACACGTTGTATGGAGATAAACTTATGAGCCTGGCAGATAAAAGAAACAGAGTATTCTTGAAGGCACTAGCTTAACTGAAACATTTGTCATTGTCATTCTTGAGTTTTGTCTAAAAGTAATGTTTAGGCTAGATGCAGTAGGACATATCTTGTTTCACTTTAACACACAAATCTTTTCAAATATATCTTCTTCGCACCTTAGGTACCAAATATTCAAATATAAAAATAAGACTACATACAACAAACAATAATCAATGTTTATTTACTCAGCCTTTGACTGAAACCAAAACCAAATAAAATTAAAAAAAACCAAAAAAAACAAAAAAACACTTCTACCGTAGCTCTTTCTATAGTACTGTATTTCATGAGATTTCAAAGTAGGGCAGTTTGATCTTGTTCTAACACAGATCTTGTTTGCCTTAGGAGCAGAAACCTTTTGGTACAAAATCTCTGATGAGAAATAAAAAATGTGGAACATGTAGGTGACATTTTACAAGGTCACGTTTCCAGCCTGTTACTATAATTTAAAAGGTAATTCCTTCACTGTTGCCTATTCATTGCTGTTTGCTTATTTCAAATGTTCTTACACCTGAAATTAAATCTCACTTGCCCTTTATTCGGAAAGAAAAAATGAAGGAAAAATTATGCCTGTATACTAGAATTGTCAGAGCTGATTCTTATATTACACACACTCAGATAAGGCAGGAGAAAATCCACAGTAGTCTGTACAATGCTGTTTGCATAAGCAATGTGTTGTCAATGAAATAAAAGCTGGAAATATATTTTACACAAGTGTATGAGAGATATTTATCAAAATTTATTTAAAATGAAAAAGTGCTATTGATTTTATTCTGAAGTTTCTCTTTTAGGCAAGAGTTTTATTTTGACAAGAAAATGTGCATCTTAGTATTTAGTAACGCTTTCAGTAAACTGTACATCAGAGAACACATCCTAACTGAAAAAGGAACATAACTTTCTATTCATAATTAATGACTATCAGCCTTTACATTTCAGAAATTAAAAGTCAGTTAAATAAAAAGAGTATATAAAATCGTGACTTTTTTGACATCTTGACAACCCAATATTCATTCTTGTGGGGTATCTAAGTCACAGAAGCTAATGAAAGGGAAGAAAGCAGTTTCTGCAACATAGGGCCCTGCTGAGGATACACTATCCTGAAACAGCCTCACTGTGTCCTTTTATTTCCTGTGGAATACACCCCTTGAATAAGCAGAACAGTGGTCACTAGTCATTTTTTTCTCCTTAGTTGTACCTTGACAACTGCAAATACCTGGTTTACTGATAATAAATGCACAGAACAAGCAATAAATAGAATTAACTTGTGTATATTTACCAACATAGCAATATGGCCTTATTAAAGCAAATTTGAAGTTACACTTGGGAATGCATTCCATGGCCATTAAAGCAGTAAGCATATTGTATATGCTGGTATCTTATGGATTTTGCTTTTGCCTCTATTCCCCATTTTTCAAGCACTGAGAAAGAGACAAATTTTCTGTTAAATTTAAATGGCCATGGACTGATCTACTGCCACCTTGAATGCCATTTCTAATAGATGTTTTCGGTTTTATTGGCACAAAGAGTTGTGAACTTTATCTGTTCTACTTTTTCTTATATGCTTTGGACAATAGGTGCATTGTATTTGCTTTTCTGACTGTCCTCTTTATTATTATTGTTTTTTAATTAAACCTGTTAAATGAAGTTAGTGTTTGCAAAACTAAATTAAAAAATAGACAATTATATTTAACCACACAGTCTTAGTAGCACATACATGAAGAATGTGAACAGACATGTGCTTATATCTCAGCTACAGGAACCAGGTCTAGAAAAGCCATCTCCAGACATGGTAAAAAGAGTTTGAGAAAAGCACATGAATTTGATTTCCCAAACTGTACCAACATAAACCAAGTCTTTCCAAAGGTTATGCAAGAAACACAAAAGTTTTTGATTTCTGCTTTTATAGCTAACATGTCTATTTTTTATCTCATGCATTTAATGCTTAAGAGAACATAAGAGAACAAGTAAATCTATTTTGCCTCTCCTGTTGATAAGCTTAACTATATAGTCATGCTCATGTATCATCCTTGTTAGTATAGATATGAAATTTATTCAAAAAGAAGAAAAAAGAAGAAGATTTTTCTTAGTCTAGAGATATTTCAGTGTCATGAAACATCCAGAAGTCTAAAGCTTACTTTTTGGCCCTATATGAAGTCGATGAAAAAAATCCTAATCTTTCCTCCAGTGCTCTGAAAAATATGAGAAAGCTGGTAAGATGAAACTCTGGGATGACAACAAGTGGGTATCACACTTGCCTAATTCATCAAGATCAGGAATGGACCTGCAAATACCCATTTCAACCAAGAAAAAAAGCAAGCCATTTTTGTCTGTTTTTGAAAATCCTAGATCAAAAAAATTACATGAGAAGGTTGTTAATTTCTTACAACTGAGTTTCCTTGGAAAAAGTACCAAATACCCAAGGTGTGCTCAAAATACAAATCATTTGACACCGAAGATCTTAACAAGGTGATTTCTGTATCTTTATTCCCCATAAAATTCTCAGATTTAATCTTAAAAGACAGGAAACTCTACCCACTTCAGAATTTTATACAGCAAGTACAGAGATTTTGTGACGTGAGCTTAACCTGTTAAAAAATAGTTTTAAAACAATGGCATATTGAAGTTCAGTGATTCTTGGTTTAACATATTCATTTCTACACAGAAACAACATACAAAATTAAAAACAAAACAAAACAAACCCAAAAATGAAACAAAACAAAACCAAACCAAATAAAAACCCAACAAACGACAACAAAAAAAAAAAAATAAAATAAATAAATAAATAAATAAATAAAAACAGAAACATTAGTCAGCAGAAACAAAGAACAAACCAAACCAAATAAAACAAAACAAAAAGCCTGAAACCAGAAATGTGTTATCAACTGCTGCACTGGATTTGTGAGATTCCATCAGTGCTAAAGGACAGCAGAATTTGCACTTGCCATTGAAATGTCAACACCAATACTCGTGAGGGTAACTGTCTTCCATTTTCCTGTTCTATCATTCTCACTCTTCTGCCTTTTTTGTGCTAACAAGTAAAATGCAAAGCAAAATGCAAACAGATAAAATTCTGATTATGTACAGGAAAAAAATCAGGTAAAAAAAAAATGACAGCACCATTTTTTTTTTTAACAATAATTAATCAGGAAAGACCCTTCCACAACCCAAAAAGCAAAGGGTAAAACAAAGAAATAGAAAAAAAATAATGCAGTCTTTTCTGGCAGGAACCTTCCCTCCCCTAACAATGAAACAGCTTTTCTTGGGATGAAATTTATCTCCTCTTACAGATATACCAGAACTGACAAGACAAGGGAAAGGGTAGTTTGTACTTTAAATTATAGCTTATTTCCCAGTGTGTAAAAGAGCCTTTTTATCTATTAAAGTAATTTAGAATCATTCTTCCCACTACAAAGTTAATCTGGACTACCACTAGTAAATGTCAGTGTTACTTTTACTATTCTTGTGAAGAGACACACAGCTAAGTGGTGAAGAAGTATGTATTAATGATTCTTTTTTATATATAAAAAGTCATTAAAAGACTAAATTAGAGCTCTTTTAAAAGGGAATTTATAGTAACAAGAAATCAACAATTTCTTGTTGATTCCACAAAGCCTAGAAAAACGAACCTTTGTACAAATCCAGATCCAGGTGGACAGAAAGATACAAATATATTTCTAGTTAATTAGAATAAAGATACAAAGAATATGGAACTAAATATGTAAAGGGAAATAATTTATATTTCTTCTCTTGTTGGAATCTCCATCAAAGCCAATACCACATTTATAAAATGTAGTTTGATGTTTGTAGTATATGATTTATTTATAATTATCAGAATCACAGAATGTTAGGGGTTGGAAGGGACCTCTGGAGATAATCGAGTCCACCCCCCCTGCCAGAGCAGGAACATCTAGTCTAGGGCAGGTCACACAGGAACACATCCAGATGGGTCTTAAAAATCTCCAAGGAAGGAGACTCCACAACCTCTCTGGGGAGCCTGTTCCAGTGCTCTGGAACCCTGATAGTAAAGAAATTCTTCCTCCTGTTGAGGTGGAACTACTTGTGCTTCAGTTTGTGTCCATTCCCCTTCGTCCTATCACAGGGTACAAGTCAAAAGAGGTTGTCCCTTCCTTCCTGACACCCAGCCCTCATATTTTTATACACATTAATTAGATCCCCCCTAAGTCTTCTCTTCTCCAGACTAAACAGCCCCAGGTCTCTAAGCCTCTCCTCATAAGGCAGGTGTTCCAGTCCTCCAGTCATCCTCGTAGCCCTTTGCTGGACTCTCTCAAGTAGATCTCTGTCCCTCTGGAAATGGGGAGCCCAGAACTGGACACAATACTCCAGGTGAGGTCTCACCAGGACAGAGTAGAGGGGGAGCAGGACCTCCCTTGTTCTGCTGGACACACTTTTCTTAATGCACCCCAGGATACCAACATGAGGGATTAAATGGTGAGGAAAGTACAGGAATTATGGCATGTGATTCCCTCCAGCAGAGATTTTAAAGCTAGTCACAGCAAATAAAATGAAACAGACTAAATAAAGACAACATAATTGTTTTTTAAGAGAAACTTGACAAAATAAATTATCTATCTTAAGACATGAAATGCTGGGGTTTGAACCCCGAGCCCCGAATTAAGGTTGACATACGGGTGATTCACACAGCCCTTCATAAAGAGGTGGTGAGTTTGCCTCATAGCTTCCCCCCAGAGTGCGGCCGGCCTTGCAGGGAGAGCCAGAAGGGAAATGAGCCCCAGGCGTCCCGCACTGAGTTGACAAAGGTCAGGTGTCTGCTTGGGGATAAAAGCTGGGACCACTTGCAGGGAGTCAGGAGTGCACACCCCAGAGCTTCCTGGTTCAGGGAAGACCTCCTGACTCTGCCTGGAGCTGGGCCCCAGTCTGCTTAAGACCTTTGTGAACGTGGGCTGATCAGGTGAGAGTCACTATGTGGTTACCTTTCTCTTATATGTTTAGCTCTTTGGTCTGGCTGTTTCCCATGCCAACTGTGGGGAACCTCGGGTCTCTGTACCACCTGTTGTGGGCCGAGTTACATCCTTTGTGGGATCATTGGGGGTGGCTTCAATTATGTACCAGCTGATTGATCTGTTTGTACCCCCAGCAATCATTCATGCAATGTCTTTCTTGTATACAATACAGTCTGTGTATTGGATCATCTTCCTGCTGGTGGTGGTATCATTTTTGTTGGGCCTGGTCATTGGCAAAACAACACAGAAGGAAAGAGTCAATCCAGAGAATGCAAAGAATACTACCCTCAGTATTTTTGCTTTCCCAATGTCAAATCCATTTTTTATGGATTTACATTTCAGGCCAATTTGGCAAGATATAAGCATAAAATGACAGTATCTTTAATATAAGGATAACTGCCACCAAGACAGACAGATGGAACAGTTTGTTAACAGAGATCACCTATTTTTCCACACAAGAAAAAAAAATCTGCTGCCCATGTTTAGTTACTCTTTGACACTGAGATTTTATTGTGGGTATTTAAAACCTAAGGAGCTTTGGACTCCTACATGAAACTTGTCCAGAGTTCCATGTTGGTGGCATAGTCCACGGATATTGCCAGGGAGTTACTCTTACCATTTCTCTTCATCCACCCGTGTCCTCTTCCTAAACCACCATGTACAGATTTGCTGGGTTCAAAGGAAGATGAAGGCTTTTGTGCTTGCTTCAGGGATTGTGGAAGACCCATAACTGAGGCTAACAAGTATTCTTCTGAGAGACTCCAGGTTTGGACTACTGCCTGGTGTCTGCATGATGACTCATGGAGCCAAGGATACCAACTACAGAGTAGCAAAGACAAGTAACAGTTGCTAAAATAGTTTGATGTTGCTTTTCCCAGCATAAAATTGAAAAATTCAAGGCAGTTAATAAAGAATAAAAAAAAAAAAAAGGACAAAAAGCTGCTAATATCTCAAGTCTTTAATAGAAAAAAATTTGACTAAACGAGAAGACAGTTTAACATGTATGGTGTTTGATAAAAATAATGCAACTCAAAGGTTCTTCATTTCCTAGGAATACCTAATGAATATACTTTCAGTTGGCAGGTTCAATTACACTTTGATAAAATGACGGCTGAAAGCATCAGATTCCATTAAATTCAGAGCAGATACTTGTGTTGTCCAAGCAATTGCCTAAATGTTTGTGTAGTCTTATGGCATTGCTGCAAGCTCTTTTCTCTATCTTCTTGTGACTGATTCAGGTTTCTTTTTCTTTTATTTTCCAAGAACCAGGAAGTAGGCCTTTACAGATGTGCCTTGCCTCTGTAACTTATGTACATCATAGCCATGGACAGATGTAACCTGAAACAATATGTTTTGAAATTTCAAATGTATTTGTAAAACAATAATGTGCTAATACCAGTAATAGTAGTTTTATTCACAAACTTATGTGATTACACAGAAGTGGGAAGTAAACAGAATTGCTTCACGATTAAAAAAAATCACTTTGATCCTCATTTGATGTGTTTGTAGTTGTTTTTTCATCTTCCTTCCCCTCTCACTTTCCCTTTCATAACAAAATAATAAAAGGAAATCCTACACTCGTCGGTATGCCCCAGTCAGATGCTTTGGCAGTGAACCTGTTTGAAAAGGTCATTTCAGAACTCTTGTCTTTGAAATATAGTTGTTGATCCAAATACATACAAATAGTTCTTTGTAAAGCACCAGTACCACGGCTAATATTTCCTTCAGTGACTTTTTTTTTGATTACTCACTATTTCTGCTTTTATAAAAGCAGGAGCATAAAGACTAATGAGCCATTGACACTGGAATAATAGAGACTGGAGTGACAAATTCAGTGCTAGCTTAAGCCCTATTGGGTCCTACTGCACTTTCTGCCTAAAGCAGCATGAGACAAGACTTGGAACAGCCACATAACTTTGTTGCTTTTGAACAGAGCACAGTCACGTTCTTTGTCTCAGCTGAGGTTTCCAGAATTCAGATTTCCTTTTATTAGCCAGATTGTTACCTTCCCTATAATTCAGTGTCCAAAAGA
>NW_008610332.1:1382-20825 GCF_000691845.1 Merops nubicus | reverse complement strand
TTCTATAATTCTATGATTCTATGAAAAGTTAGATTGGAGCACCCACCTGCAGTGGGACAGGCATTTTTCACTTTGTGAACACCAACACAGGAAACACAATGCAGGGAGATGTGACTGTTCATGTACAAAACAACAGGAAAGCAGACTCATGGAGCTAAGCAGAAAAATACCGCAAGGAGTTCCTTAAACCAGACCCTAGTGCAGCTCCCTCTCGTGCCCGTGGAGGTACTTGCTTAGATCCAAGGAGGTGGATGGGGTGTGAGTAGCTTGCCAGCACAGAGAAAAAGAGAAAAAGAGAAAAACAGCACAGTTGCAGCAGCAGGAGAGGACTCCTCATGCTCCCATCTGTACTGAGGGACCAAGGCCAAGTTGCACATCTCTGCTCCAACACTGGGCAAGTCTCCTGCTGGCTCTGGGTGCAGAGAACTACAGCTCAGCTGGTGGGGTTTCATTTTTGGGGTTTCTTACCTGATACTGAGTTGTCATATTTTGGCTGTGACAGATTCACAACACAGAAAAAGAGTATTTGTACTTCTTTCAAGGATCCGTTTCTCCTGCATGCAGCAAATAGAGACAGTGAAAGGAAGATGTAAAGCTATTCTAGAGCAGTGAAAGCCATGGTCATTTAAAACAAAACTCGTAAATACAGCTTAAAAATAGCCCAGCAATAGAAGCCTAAGTTTTCATGTGGAAGGTTGCTGCGCAGATGAACACAAGTTTTCTGCCAAGATTTACTGCAGAGAAAGTAGTTAATGGTACAGTTCATAACATGTGTGGGATTATACAGCTTCTTTCTTTTACTTCAGCACATGCAGATGATTTCCCCACAGGTTGTCCCTTAAGATCTGCCCACTCCCACCTTCTTTTTGGCCCAAAATGCTTGGGAAGACCTCAGGCAAGCTGTATTTGTGCCAAAATGAACTCAGCATATTTCAGAAGGAAGCAGCTGGGGGTGAAAAGTCTACCTGCATCTTCAGTGTAACCCGGCTGTCAGCCTGCCCCTGCCCTTGTGGATAAGCAATGCTCCAGCACAAAGATTGTTCTTGGTGGTGGGAAATACTTCCTTGCTGTGGTGAGGTGACCTCAACATGAGGAAAAGGACTTTGGGTTTAACCAAAGTCAAACAGTGGGTCAACATGCTTGTTTTGGCTGGCGTAGAGTTAATTTTCCGCATGGGATGCCTTTTCTACGGACTCAAAGGGTCAGCTGGTCTTTGTTGCTCATTAAATTCAGTTCTGGTCCAGGATATCTCTGTAGTACAACTGTGAGACAGCCTGCTATCTACAGGTAACTCAACAATTGCCAGAATTTTGTCTGTGAAAAATTAAAATTGTGTGTGGGGCTGCGTTTCTGATTAATTTAATATACTTTCTGATTAAGGTCCATATTTGTCATCGTGCCGCATGCTACAGGAGCAGACTGAAATGGGAGAGCTGAAGGCATCCTGTCCTGTTCCACAGCTCCAGCGAGGCCTGCAGCGAGCGCAGCGTGTGCCTGACTGCTCCCGAGCCATGGCTGCTGGTAACTGGCCAGCACTTCGATACGCTCTGAGCTGTACGGACCAAGGGACAGGGTGATGCTGAAGTGAGCCCTTGAGCTGTTCCAGCTTAAAGGAGGATTTGACTCAGGGCAGCTCACAGGAATTTTTTTTTTTCCTTCCATCATAGGATATAAACAACACGTGGAAGTCTCATGTTTGTGAAGGGAAATAGAAACCAGGGTGACTCCAAGAGTTATACAATATGCAGTAGTTATTCAGGAGCTGCCTCCTTGAGGATTAGCGACACAAATCCTTTTTCCCCTTTACAGAAGTAGCCTTGCTGTCTGTGCTCATTCTGTAAATTAGTGCATGAATATGAATGAAAAAAATAAAAAAGATAACATTAAGTAACACAGGAACTCTCATGTTAGTGTAGTGTTGCATGTATCATCGAGATGAAAAGGATCTGTCTAGACAAATCTAGGAATTATGTGAGCTCAGAATTCCTGAATTACTGTTCCTTTCCATCAACATTTAACACTTTGCAGCAATGACTGAAAATGCTCACAGAAACACAGGGGGAAAAAACTCCTCTCAGGTCCAAAAACTAGGAAACCTAAATATTAGCAATATGTTGGATGAGAGAGGATATAAAAGTGAGAATACAGAGCGATGTCATTAATATGTGCACATTGAACCATCAGTTGCCCAGACGAGTCACAGATGGTAACTGGTACTCACTCCTGGTCTCAGCAAAGGCGGAGAAGGCTCCATTACATTTTGGCACAACTATCTTCTGGCTGATCCCCTGCATGGGGCAAGGAGCTGTCTGTTTCCACTTTTTTCAGAGCTGTTTGTTTCCACTGTGCTCGGATGAACAGAAGGAATGAAAACAAAGAAGGAAAGATGGGCTATCCTGGTACAACCCATCACAGAATAAAAATTAAATCTGTCTTGACCCAGGAAATCAAAGGAAAAAGTGTGGTAGAAAAGCATCAAAGTCCTGCTCTGCCCTGGGAGCCACTGCTGGCTCTGATCAGCATTGAGGGATAACTCAAGCTGGGATTTTAACATAACACTAGAGTTGTAGTGACCCTTTAGGTCTTCTCAGGAAACAACGGCCCAGCTGGAGCAGTTGGAGCAATGAAGGAGGCAGGAACTCTCCCTGCAGAGCAGTGTAGCTCATAAAAAGGAAAACATATTTCTGAGTAATATAAAAAAATAAAGGGGGTGGGGGGGAAAGTATACACAGGTGCAAAACAGGTCATGAACCTACATGCACCCAGCTTGGGTCAGGTTTATCACTGACTTCAAAGGAAAAGGATCAAATCTGTTCTAGGGTGGATCCAAACAAAAAAGTAACTTTTGTTCTGCCTGGGCTTATACCAGTTGAAAAGTGACTAATTTTTGTCTTACCTAGCCTGACTTTAGTGGGGCTGGAAAGGAGAAAGAGAACATTATGCTGTGAAGTAGATTTTGTCTTCCCAGGCCTAGAAAAGAAAGAGAAAAGAACAACTGGGAGGATAAATGACAAAACAACTGCTTATGCCACTGTTTGGGGAGATTACACAAATATTTATGCCAAGGCAGCTTTGCGGGGCCAGCGAGCTGCATCAGGACTCCCCTTGACAGCGTGCCCAAGCCACTGTTGGATCAACAGCCTGAAAAGCAGATGTGCCAATTTCCTGTAGTTGATGATGATGGGTCCTAATTACGCCAGAGCTGTGGCAATGTCCTTTCTTGTGTATGACTCTTAATTTTGTTTCATGAAATCGTCTGTGCAACGTTTTTCCGGCATGCAGTCATGGTGGAGTGACAGTCACAAAGAGCTTTGTGCTTAGCAACAGCAGAAGGCAGTGCCTGCGAGCCTTGCTTGCACCGAGGGTTTTGGGCGCCTCCAAACAGCACTCAGACCACACACAGCTGCCACCCACCAGTGGCACCGCAGTCATGGCAGAGTGTGAAACTCATTCCCCTACGAGCTGTATATGCTGCCAAAGTCCCGTGTATTTCTTTAAAACATGGTCCGGCAGAGCGTAAGCTTTTGCCAGGGGATACATTGTAGCGGGGATACATTGCACTCCTGGCTGTTACCTGCAGTTCCGTGTAGGAATACCGTGCCGAAACACCCTGCCCGTGCTCTGGCCAGACAGAACTTGGTTAGAGTCTGACCAAATGCTCACTGGGATCTGGGTCTGTTCCTCAGTCTGCTTTACCTCTTGTAAGCAATCGTGCCTTCTGACAGGGGAGGCAACTACTTGGGGAGACAATCCAGTCAGGAAGTGGGGTGCGCAGCAGGGATTAACACTGAGAGAGGCTGTTAGTTTGGGAGGAGTACAGGGGAATTTTCCACCATGTTTTTTCACCAGGGGAGATTTCCCTGATGACGTTGTTGGTCGTGCTTTTTTCAATAACTTTTCATGGTTCCCCTTTTTTTCTTGAAGGGCAGTCTCATTGCATTTTGCCAGTTTATATATGTTATATATGGATTTTTTTTCTTTCTGCCTTTTTCCTTGTTATCTTCAGTCCATAATTTGAAGAGCTCCCCAGTGTTGCAGTTTACCACTGAAGCAACTTTTTATCTTACACAGAGGTTTTTACAAATTCAGGAGAGGCTTTTGTGGTGCTTTATTTTTTTTATTTTTTTTTTTTATTATTATTTTTAGCTTTTTTTCTTGCCTGATGTTTTAAGGAATTGTCCAGGGGTTTTGGCTTTTTTTTTTTTTCCCCCATATTCCCTTCCCTTCTCCCCCCCAAAACTCTTTGTGGGATTTTCATGCGTGTTCTGCTTTCCAAAGGTCAGGATCACTGCTCTGGATTGCATGTGGGGCCACCTGCAGCTGACAGCAGCTGTTCAGTGTTCCCTGATTGTGAGTCAGTGAGTATAAAGGCTGAAACCAGAGACCCACCTTGTTTTGCTGGATTTCTCCTGGGGACAAGGGTTGGGTTATGCTGCTCCTCCTGCTTGGAGGGGCTTGTGCTCCTAGAGCTCAGCACGGAGAGAGCTTGGAGGTTTGCAGAGCAGGGAGATGTAGAAATACTGCTTTCAGAAGATGAGGTCTGTGCAGTGGAGCTGTACAGGGGCTTGGTGACCGGTTGGCACCTGGCTGTCCCTCCTGCTGCTGGTAGAGCCCTGGCTGCCCTGAGGAAGACCCAGTAGTGATGGTACAGGGCTGGCTGTGGCCTGGGCTGCAGGAGCACTGTGAAGGAGAGAGCTGGAGGAGGTGGGGATGCTGCTTCATAGCACTAGGAAGGGCAGATGAGGAGATGCTGGACCTTTTGTGGAGATGTGCTGAAATGCTGGGGTCTGAACCCCAAGCCCCCAAATTAAGGTTGACATATGGGTGATTCCTACAGCCCTTCATACAGAGGTGGTGAGTTTGCCTTATAGCTTCCCCCCAGGGTGCGGCCGGCCCTGCAGGGAGAGCCAGAAGGGAAATGAGCCCCAGGGGTCCCGCAGTGAGTTGACAAAGGTCAGGTGTCTGCCTGGGGATAAAAGCTGGGACCACTTGCAGGAGTCAGGAGTGTCTGTCTGTGGAGTGCACTCCCCAGAGCTTCCTGGTTCAGAAAAGCCCTCCTGCCTCTCACTGACTCTCCCTGGAGCTGGTCCCCAGTCCATTTAGACCGTTGTGAACAAGGGCTGATCGGGTGAGAGCTGCCATGTGGGCACCTTTTTCTTATGCATTGAACTGGCTGGTCTGGGTGTTTCCCATGCCAACTATGGGAAACCTTGGTTCACTGTTTGTGCCACCTGTTGTGGGACGAGTCACATCTTTTGTGGGATCCTTGGGGGTGGTGTTGTTTATGTACCAGCTGATTGATCTGTTTGTACTCCCAGCGATCGTTCATGCAATGTCCTTCTTGTCTACAATACAGTCTGTGTATTGGTTCATCTTCCTGCTAGTGGTATCATTTTTGTTGGGCCTGGTCATTGGCAGAACACCTGCCTGCAGGTAAGAGCTGGAGCATAGGGGAGGAGGGAAGGCTGGAGGTAATCCTGCTATCAGAGGAGACTCTAATGTGGAGCAGGTTGGCAGCTTGTGCTACCTGGCAGCTGAGGAAGGGCTCCTTCTCTGTTTCTGGGCTTTAGTGTCAACTACCCTGGTATCAAAGGAGGGAAGAAGTACTGTGGAGTGAGTGGGTGCTGAGTACATAAGGCAGAGTGATGTCTGCTTGAGAGTTTGTTGGGAGAGTAAAACAATTCAGAGCAATGCTTGCCCTCAAGCTTATGAGCAGATCCTTACAGGAGGAGCAAGGCCTCCACATGTCCCTGTTGGTCCAGGATGACTTGTGGGCATCTGGGAGGTGGAGTGCTGCAGAAGATGGATATAAATCCTCCAGGAAAAGAACAGGGAGGAAGAGTAGAGGGGCTCTTCTCCACATTCAAGAGCCATTGTAAGGTGTGGAGTTACTCAGGAGACAGTGTGACAGACTGGCTGTGTCCCTGGGGTGGGAGGGTGGCACAGTACGGGGTAATGGCAGCAGGAGATACAGAAACCTCATCACAAATCCAGTTGACCATTGAGCAAGACAACTCAGAAAGGTGAAATCTGCCCCCTTGAAGAACTTTAAAGCCTGACTAGTTAAAGCCCTCAGCTTTTGTGTGGCCACGGTGTTTACCATGCTTTAAGCAGGAGGTTGGACTATGAGGTCTGAGGTAGTTTGCAATCTGATTGACTGTGTGATTTTCCTTTGGCTTAAAAACATGGTGTGTTTGGGGCATGCTGATCTTACACTTGGTTGCAGTGCTGTATTCTGCAGCTTTGTGTCATTTCTAAGTTACTGAAAAATTTTAAACCAAGTGTAAACTCAAGTCAAACCTTCCAGAATATATGTTTGGTGAAAACCCAAAATTACCAAATAGCCTGGGATTTCTATTGCAGTCAGGCTTCATGTTCCTTCAGCTGTCGGAGACTGCCGGCAGGAAGAGGGCCTGTGGGAGTGTTTGCTGGCTGAGTAACAGCCATGTCAGGTCAGGTACCTTCCGAGCTGGTAAATTCAGCGTGCATCAGCATTACTTGCCCTGTTGGTTTGAGTAGTTCCTCCAGCTGCCAGGCTGATAAGAGGGGGTTTGTGCACTGGTATGACTGTACTGGTCTTCAGAGAGGAGTAAGATAGTTGTGATCTATCTTAAATGACTGGTATTTAAATTTGTGTGCCTCTAGATTACCCTTTCCTCAAATTCTCAACGCTTGAAAAGGAGTTAAACTTGTGCGATATAGCAAGCAGTACTCGCATCCTAATTTCTGTAATTCAAGAGATTACCTTTTTTCCTTTTTGCTATGTTTGGGCAGTTGTGACAGCTTGATGTGCAAATGTGTCAGCTGAGACTGCAGATTTCAAGGAGCAGTGTTGGCAGAGCAGAGAATCCAGTTATTTACCATGAGCAGGAAGGGTAGTATCACTTCACCCAGAGGTGAACAGATGAAGCAGCTTTATAAGGGCTTAAGGTTTTTGGTGCCTTGAAAATCATAACTCTTAAGCAAAGCTGCCACTGAATGTGCCTCTGTTGATCAGCTTATCAGGATGTAGAAGGCAACATGCTTAGCAATGGCTTTGGTGAATATTTACAGTTGACATACCATAAGAGTCACAGAAAAAGAGCTCAGGTACTGAAGTGTAATCCTGATGTGGCAGTACTTAAGTATTCATGTTGAATTCCTCTGGTCTCTTGGCTGGAAAGAAGCATTATAAAGTAAATATTTTGTTCAGCATAGCTAAACAAGAAACAAAACAGTTTGTGGTTCCAAGGAGAGCACTCTCAGTGTGCACCTTCAGTGTTTTTGGAAAAGTAAGCCTGACCTTATGGTTAATGGTTCAAAAGCTGATTCTAGAGGAAGACTTGATAATGTGACACACAACATTTCCTATACAATACCCATTGCGTATCCCCACATTTGATTTTCAGCTTTTTATCTGAGAGATGGTGACTTAGTTTCTGCTTCTCCTTTGCTGTCTGCTTGTTTAGAAAGTGGTGCCTAGTGAGGCCTTCTCTTTTAAGGCTTTTCTGTAACACTAGTAGCAATATGCCCTGACTTGTAGGGGGTGGACACCTTTGTCATTGTATGCACATTTCCTTGGTGATGCCCTGCACACAGTTCCTGTGTGGATTCGTCTTCTGCAGAACTCGTGCTGTGATGGCTCCACAGCATGTCAGCACAAGCATCTCCTCTCATCTGGACTGCAGTGGGCACTAGCTCAGCTCCCTGACAGCAGAGAAAACAACTGTGCTTGGAGGAAGCCAGTGCAAGTGGAACCTAGGGTTTATTGTGCTTGTCTGCGTTTGCCCTGGCTAGTTTGAGAAGTGCTTCTCAGCTTCTGCAATGGAAGCTGCTTTTTCCCTTCATTACAACACCATCGCAGAAGACACCTGTAGTGAAGCACTTTCAGAATGGGAGATGCTTCAGTCTCTGCTGAGGATGTGCAAATAAGATCTGGTTTAATTGCCTGGCTAACTTGTTTCCTGAGTCTGAGACAGTGGTGAGTCAGTGTTTGTTCACCTGGGCAACTCATGGGTGCCTCATCTAGGCACAAGGAAATATGTCTTGTGGCACAGACCAGCTGTGGTGCACATGCCCCTTAGCAGTTCCCTGTCAGTGCTGTACTCTCTCATGTCCCTCTGCTTGGTAGCACTTCTTTTTCTGCTTGTTCACTTGTGCAAGGTCAGGAGTAGGAAAGCCTGAGTCGTTGCAAACAGCTGCGCCTCAGAGTGAGTCAGTCTCACCACAGGCTTGGAAAGATACATGGTGCACGTAGAGCAAAAGAGGTGGGAGATGCTGTCAGCTGGGACAAGTGCAGGCAGATGTTTCAGTTCAGTAGCGTTCATTTGGACCATTCGACCACTCGGCTCTTAGGGTTGTGTCCTTGCTTTTTCCTGTTGTGACTTTAAAAAGAGGGTTTGCATGGGAACTCATTGGCAGCTAGATGTGCCAGTAATGTTTGTCCCTTCCAGGAATCCCTTGTAGTCTCTGCGTGTCTCTTCAGCATCTTCCTTGTCTTCTGACTGGTAATCAAGCACTTGCTAAGGCTGAAGCAATGTCAAAAGACAAAGTTCTTCAGAGTTTGGCTAGGAGAGATGAGTCATGTGCACCCCTGTGTATGCACATTTATTGTCTTGTTGAACTTGACTTGTCCTAGATGGTAAACATGCACAGTGAGTTGGTCTTTCTGGGTGACAGAGAAGATGGAGAGACAGTTCACTTGGAAAAGTTGAATTGCTTCTGCAGACAGTAGTGTGGAGCTTGTGTTCAGGCTCCAGTAAAGAAGAGGTCTATATTCAGTGGGATGAGTGCCATCTATAGAAATCACACAGCTTGTCTTGGGTCTCAACAGCCATGACTTCAAACTGTGTGCTGCTGTGGATTCCTTGTCTGGGAGCACAGCTGTACCAGGAGTGGCACAATGATAAGAGTTATTCCTGTGCTAATTGTGCACAGCATGTGTCATCCTGGTATGTTCAAACTTGCTTTGTAGACTCTGCATGGGAGGCTGGCCATAGACAGGTGGAAGGAAAGCATGCCTACTCAGATTGAAACATGGCAAGTGCCTATCAACTCTGCATGTCCTTATCTGCAGGAAGCAAGGAATAAACCTTATAAAACATGTCCTATAGATCAAACTCTACCCATCTTTACTCTGAGCCATGTCACAGAAACTTCAATGAACAGCAGTGGAAGACACCACTGAATCATCAGCAGGGAGTCATCACCTCACTGCCTGCCTTGTGGGAAGTTATTCATATGCCCTGTCAGAAACAACTCAGCCTTTTTCTATCCTTATTTCCTTGAGACAGGACTGGCTGAGCACCCAATATCCCCTTTTCCAGATGCAAGAAGTGACAGTCATGTGAGATGTGACCGTGGATGGACATGTTAGGAACAAATTCTACTAAGAAAGCTGAGCAAGGCTGCTGTTGAGGCTACAGGTTGTCTCAGGTATAAATAACAGGACCATGGAGCTAAGAGGTCTAAGTTGTCCAGAGACTGGCAGCTGGGATAGGCATACATGTTCAGGGCTGCACCATAGCAGCTGTGAAACTAGTTTCTGATAACAAGCAGGATTTGCTACCTTGACTAATATTAACTTTTCCAGTTTCAATAACAAACCCACCCAGTGTGGTTGTTAGAGGGGAAAAAAGAGTTTGTGTAGGTGTGGAGCCTACTGCTGGATCCTGGCAGCACAAAGAAACAGACTCAATACAATACCCACAGTACTTTGGCAAATCACCTGAACTTGCATTCATTTTTAACTTGAAATCAACATTAAAAAAGTTTCTCTGGACCCTAGTCTTATGCTGGTTTGGTTTTTTTTTTTTTACTGTCCTACCCTTGCAGAAACACATGCCATCTATCTGCTGCTGTGTGTCAACAGAAAGCCTCCAATCTTTATGTGAAGATTTGCAGGCAGGCTTGAATCTGTCTCTTGTTCTTAAAGTTTCTGGGTTTCTTTAAAGAAGATGGGTAGTAAAAACAATCAAACAACAAAACAAAGGGGAAAAAAAATTGCATTTCTCACCTTTTGTGCTGTGGGAGTTGAGAGCATTCAGCATCTTGTAGGAAGCCTTTCACATCTTGCAGGATGAAGCACTTAGCTACTGAACGTAGTTCATCAATGCAGAGTGCCATGATACAGTTTAGAAGCTCATTAGAGATCATAATCACAGTGACAGATGTTGTTGAGAAGTAGGAATCAACAAAAATGGGGAGCTATTTGTCACAAGAGTATTAGTTAAAACAAGTTTTGGGGACAAAATTTTCTGAAATATCTAATGATTTTGAGTATGATTTGAAAGCTTCCAAGTTTCTTAGTGTGTAAATAGCTTGGGAAATAAGATTGAAGCACTTAAATATTGAAAGGAATTTCCAAGGAATTACTCTAGCTTATAACATGCAAAAGTTCAAATAACCTCTACTAAACCATGCTAAAGTTGGGCAATTTGTTCTCTTAAACAAGTTACTCATAATGTAGGAAATTTGTGCACTGAATGCAGTGGGGATGGGACCTTCACTGCGAGGTGGGGGAGCTTTGCCTTTGTAAGGGAAAAAGTAGAGCAGCTTGATTGAGCACTGAGCATGAGCACAGCTTGGTGGCACACGCTTTTAATAGCAGAACTGTTAACTGCCACAGTGATGTTACTTGACCAATTACCAAAGTAAGTATTAAATAATTAAAAGACAAACTTGGAGATGTACACTCTTCCTCTGTGTTACCCACATTCTTTTGGTTGCCTCATCAAAACTGACACATTTTGTAGTAAGACATCATTGCCTGTGCAGGATTTGGCTTCCTAACCTCTCCCTCAAGCAGTAGATCATGACTGTTTAGGGTGAGGGGGGTGTCCTGAAGTGGGATATGTTATGTACAGCTTGAGGGAGCAGCAGTATTGTAGTGTGAACAGCTATATGGAAGTCTCAAAACCAGTGGGCAACCCTTCGGTCCATCGTAATGCCATGCACAGTAGTGGCTGTGACTGAGCAAACTGGGTAAACACATCAGCTTTTCACCAAGAAGGTAACTCTTCTGCAAAGTGACCTTTGTCAGTTTCTCCACAGTGGCCACTGAAGTGAGCTGATTTTGCTCAGGCTATTGGAGCATCTTCTGAAGGCTGGTCCCACCATGTCCTGGCTCACTGGGCAGTGCAGTGTCCTGGTTCCTAGGCAGCTCTGCCAGCTGCTGCTCTCAGAGTGTGGGTGGCTTCTTAGGGGAATCCAACTGATCCTGGGTATGAAGGTTCTTTCAGATTTGAAAGCAAGATGAGAGGCTTGTACATGAGTGTAAGAGTCGGTCAGAAGAAGAGTATTGCCTCAACCTCATCATTAGGGACTTGGACAGTAAGGTACCTGAAACTAAGGCTAACATCTTGACAAGAGACTGCATCAGCCTACCTGAGACACAGTAGCTAATCCCAAGAATGAAATGAGGTTCCAAGGGATGCAAAGGTAGAGACACCCTGGGATGGAGCCAGAACTGTGTGGCATAGTGTGACATGTACTGTGACTGGGCTATGAAGTGTACGGTATGGTGCTCTTCTGTGCTACCTGGAGGAACCAGATCTGCTAAATTAAACTGCATAGCTATTAAGGAATATGGATCACAACTGCTGTCTCAGTACTGATGAAGAAATCACAGACTTGGGTGAACTTTGCTCGTTATAATATTATAATATGAAAATGCACCTCTTGCTCAAAAGCTACCTGCCTCTAAAGCAGACCACGCCTCGGACACTCCAAGGGCATGTGTGGAAGCCTTGTTTGAGAAAGGCAGAGATTGGCAGGAGTCCATTGGTGATACACCTTTTTTCTCCTCTTTCCTATGGTTTCTTAGCAACTGAACTTTGGGGGAAGCTTTTAGGGAAGCTTCCCTCACCGAGGATCATGACGATTGGAAGGGCTGGTGGGATGCTGACTGGAGCTGGGACCATAGGGACGCCTTGGACCCACAGTGGTAGCTATCACTCTCTTTCCCCTCTTTACCTTCCCTGTCACTCTTTTACCTACCACATGCTGCTTTACGGGCAAACAATAAAGTTCCACTATTAGATTGAAGTAAACCCCCCCACCTTTGGCTTTCTTTTGCACTTTGAGATCACAGTAAATGAACAATCTCTCATCTGCTGAGTGGAATGGACCATGACAATGAGTTCAGGGACAGAGCTGTCATCTGTAGGAAGGCTTTTGGGGTGGCAGAGCTGTGAGTGCTTTGGCTGTCAGGGCTGTGTGAGCCTTGATCTTTGCTGTTCTCAAGTGCTCTCTGAGATAGGCAACTGGGGAGAGCAGAGGTTGTAAATGACCTTGAGCTGTTGGCCAGCCTTGGGAAGTGAAATTGTAGGGTTTCAATAGTGCAAGTCAGTCAACAAAATCATTACTAGACTGTCCTGGCACTTGGCTCACTGGTATGTGAAATCACCTGATGTCACTATTGCCCAGTAACAAAAATTTCTGAGCAAAAAATGAGCTTTCTGTTGCTGCGGTGTTGTTCTTCTGAGGTTTTTCCATCTGCTTCACAAACAATATCTGACTGAGGCTAGCAATGCTTGTGCGAGAACAGCATCTCTAGTGACAGTTTCCAGCTGTCTAGCAGAGAAGAGCACTAGGTGCCATGGTAAAGCAGGGAGTGAATAATAACCATTCCCATTTTATGGAGAGAGGGATATTGTTGCAAGATGGAAAGGGACCACCTAGTTGAACTGTTTCACAGCTGAACATCCCTGTGTAGGCACTAAAGATGTAAGCAGGAAGTATAATACAAGATCACAAGAGCTGATAAAATAAATCCAAATTTTTCCATTAACTTCACCTTGAGAAATGAGGGCCAAGCAGTTTGGGCCCATTGCTCCTAATAATCTTTCAGTTTGTTTTGACCAGTTAGCACAGGCTCATAAATGAGCTAGTCCACTGAGACCAGGCTCAGGGCACACTGTGGCTGCTTCAGGTCTGCAGCTTCGTGGCCGCAGTCTGGCTCTTGGTGGCCCTGGCTCGCCCTTCTAGGAGGACAGGAGAGTCTGTGGTGTGCCACAGGACACTGAGCGCAGTCAAAGCCCTGAGTGAATGGCACAGATGATCTCCATAAACTGTGATGACATTAATCTAATGTATGCTTTCTGCTACAAATGTGATTACCAACAAATACAAATTCTATGCAAATAAGGCATTCACACAGTATGTGCAAATGGTTGAACATCTGAGGACTCAAATATTACCAGAAGCTTTTCACATACGTGCCTGTTCCAAAATTTGCTGTTAGAGAACCCTTCTGTGTTCCCATGGGAGTTCTCAGGTGAGGGAGAGAGATGTGCCAGCTGCTCCATTTCAGCTAAAAGGAGCACCTGAAGCAGGAACTGTCTCTTTGCTGGATTCCTCCTTCCAAAAACCCTTAGCTCCTGCAGACATCTAGCTGCTCAGACTTGCATGGGCCTCTGTGACCCTGCATGGTGGGGAGAAAGGTGGGTGTTAAGCCTTCTTCAGAAAAGGAAGCAGTACCCTCTGCCAACTGGCAAAGAGCAAGTGCTGGCACTAGCTGCGGAACAGAAATTATTCATTCATTCTGCAGGAACATGTATTGGGAATCTCTCTCCCAGTCCTCACAGGCTCTCCCAGCTGCAGCTCAGGTGCCTGAAGGGGTTTGGATGTCCAAGTGCCCCAAACCAGTAGGGAAGCCTCTTCTAGCAGTGCCTTTGTGAGGTGAGAAAGCTTTGTTTCCTGTCACAAACAGGAGAAGGAAGCAGAGCTGGGTGGTTTGCCTGAGACAGCAGGAAGGAAAGGAGGCAGTGAATTTACTTCCCCTGTGCTCCCATGAAGCGCTATGGACAATTTGGTTTGCAACAGAAGAAAAAGGTAGAAACAAGGGTGAAGCAGGCAGGAACATTCAGTGTAAAAACAAGATGCTGAGTTGATATTTTTTCTTCATTTAGCTGCCGGTGAAAACTCAGGGCTCCAAGAGTTTCAAAACTGAGCTAGATCTTTTAAAGCAAAGTTATGCTGAATGCAGCAAGGCTCATAGGAACCTCCTAGGAATAATGGAGAGAAATAACCAGGTAGGTCACATATAACTAGCCAGAGGCAGTGCTCCAGGTGGAGGGACCAGGAGTGTAGAGATGAGGAGCTCGGTGTAAATTGTTGGTATCAGAAATGGAAAGATGTGTTTTTATCAATACAGAACTGTTTGGATTGCTCTTACCATTCTAAATCACTGTTGCTGTGCAATCAAGAATGGTGATTTAGGACAAGGGATTAACTCTATTGAGAGGGTTATATCCCAGAGAAGAACCTTAAAACAGGCCAGATTTTGTGGTGGTGATGGGAAGACCATACGTGAGCTCTGAATCGCCCTCTGGAGGCATCTGCTTGGGAGTCAGCTGTGGGGTGCTCACCTAGCTGAAGAAATAGGGTGTCTCTGGAGAGAGGGAGTACCTGTGATGTTCTTCATGAGTGGTGTTTTGTGTTTTCTCAGCTGATCTTGAGCTCGCAGATGGGATAAAGCAAATAACACAGATGTGCCAGCAGCTACACAACCCACCTTCCAGCTTTCTCCTTGCTCTCCCCTCCATGCCCTCAACTGTTCAGATGGCTTGAAGTGAGAAAGCTTTCTGCTAACTTGTGCTTAACGAAAAAAAAACACTAGTTTTGTTTGATATACAGCTGCAAGCTCTGTGGGACACAATCACGTTTACTCTTAATGTAAGCTAGCAACTATCACATGTATAGCCCCCCTTAATAAAAAATAAACCCTCTGCCAGCAGGTTAAGAGTTGGGGCCAGCAATCCATGGTATGTTGATAAATCTTCATTCTTAGCCCATTAAATCTCCAGCCCACTCATTCAAGAGGGATTCATAAGAGATAATACAAGGCTGACCTTTGCTCTGCCATAAATGCCAGTCCACATGAACCAGCTCAATCAAGAAGCTCTTTTTTTTTCCACTCCCTTCCCTGTCTGTAGTTTACCTTGCTGTGTGTCTGTGCGATTAGGGCAAGGTCTTATCAGGTGTCCACACGGTGCAAGCCGCTTGGTTTCTCTTGTTGCTTCCTTCCGGGTGGCAGTTTGACATGCACCTGGATCACAGTGTTGCTAACGCCTTCCTCGGGGTCATCCATGCCTTTAGCTTTTGAACTGTTGTCCTGTTGGGATTTTTCCTCTCCTCACAGACTTATCTTTCAAATTATGCTGCAATTACTGCATCGCTGATTTTTACTGCAATAAGGGAAAAATGTGGCTTTATTGATAGCCAGATTGTATGTTTGTTTGTTCTTTTATTTTTGGCTTCCTAGGAGCTTTTTGCCACTTTATACTTTCTAATTGTCTCTTTTTCTAATCCAAGCACTTCTTATGCTCAAAGCCAAAACTTCTTATGGCAACATGTTATCACCTGCTGGCTAGAACAGAATAGAAAAAAAAACAGGTTCTGGTTTAAGGATCTGTGAAAGTAGGAAAATATAAAAGCTATTTTTAAGTTTTTCTTCTGTGACAATAGAAAAAAACGAGTGTTCAGAGGAGAAAGACCTGGCTGCACTCAGATCTAGCTTAAGCTTTGTAACAGGGAGCCTCTTTTAATGTCAGAGAAGGAAAGTGAGATCCTGGTTAATATTGCGGGGGCCGGGGGGAAACACACAACAAAACCACCGCCACTAACAAACAAGAATTATTTGGGCACTGAAACAGTGGTTCAGGACAATATAGGGGGGACTTGACAGGACATTTAGGACATTTTAGGTCGCGAGCATGTCTGTTCTGTGTGTAGGAAGGAGGTTAGACTGTGGTGAGCGTGAGACCCCTGTGAGGGGAGGTTGTGTTTGCTGAAATGGGATGCTATAGCTGAAGACTGGCACAGAAAGGAAAACTGACCTTTTATCTCTCGGAAGAAAAGCATCTTGTGCCCCGGATAATGTTGTGTCTGAAGATGGAAGAAATTTAACTTGTAGTATAACAGTATTTAGGTCAAAAGGTGTGTGGTGGAGTTGTGGTTTTGTTATTAGTTTTTAACAATGCAAATAACAAAAGCCATGACTGCAAATATGAGCGTTTCTCAGAGGCACTGTTAGTTTTTTTCCCCTCCTCTAACTCCCTAGGCAGCTTGAGGTTTGCCTTGTTGGCCTGTGTGTCCCGGAGCTGCAGGGGTGCCCAGTGCTGCCTCTGACAGGGATTTACAACAGCCTTGCCTCAACTGAGGCCAAGAGTGAGCTGTGGAACAACTTGCTAACATGTTTGATCACTCCCGTAATTTCAGTCTCGGTGTACGTGGATATACCAAAAGACAGACAATTGTGGTAACAAGGAGTTTTAAAATGTTTGTTGTGAATGGTGAAGCAGAATGTTAAATAGCAGCCTTTGGAAGTAGCAAAAATTGTAGCAAAATCTTGGGCAAAGATGGCCAGGCTCTCTGCAGATGAGGAGCACCCCAAATGGCACTTCTGGCAATGGTGAACAGCAATCAGGTGTTGGTTCTGGTTCACCTGCCTGTGCTGGCTCTGGAAGGAGTGCTTCTGCCTTCACTGGTGGGCTATGAAGCGCCTTCGCGGATCCACAGATGCTCTACATGAGCATTGGGGTGGACTCTTGGCGAGTTACACTCACCCAAACGAGCTGGAGACAGAGCAGTTCTGTGCTGCCCTGGTGCCTGTGCTCAGGCTGCTGCACAAAAGATGCTGGTGCCAGTGCTGCTGGCCCTGCTGAGGAGAAACCCTCGACCGTGGTGGTTCCACCTCCTTTGTTCCTCAGCTGGTGACAGACACCCAGCTTGCCAGGGTTGACCCCAGCCCAGGTCAGAGTTTGGCAGCTGTTAGCTACCTTTGACCACGTGTCCAAAATGGGTTGTTTCTTTCACAACTATTGTTTCCTAGAACATATTCCCAAGGGATTTGTCAGCCTGCTCCCTTTGCCTTAGCCTGTGTGTGGGGCCAACCAACCGGTTTTCCCTGGGAGGGTAATTCCTGGCTGAACAGGCTTCATTCTGCACAACCAATCTTGTTAAATGCAGTTTCCTTTCTTGCTTTCATTCCACTAGTTACAATGGGCATTCTCAGGCAGCTGAAATAATGTCTGTAATTATCTGGCAGGAGACCCTTGCACAGATGCATGATCCCCCCCAAAAAGTGCATCCTTTAAAATAGAAAAAACGCCTTTTCTAAATTGCTATTTAAATGGATTTTGATAGAAAGGATGGAGGAATCATACATAAGGGAAAAAAAATCTTTTCAAATGAGAGCTGAAGCAAATATAGTTTAGTAGTATACTAGTTACAGAATGAACAGCATATTGTATGTGCTGTGTTAGAGGTATGTTATGAATAACAAAAGCACTGGAGCATTTACATATTTGTTTTCAGAAATCCTGGCAGTTGGATTTCACCATTCTGTGCCTCTTTGCCAGAATCACTAAACAGTAGTACATATGGCTTCTGAAGTACCATATGCCATAGAAAATGTTAGCTGATGCCTATACTGATGCGACACACTATAGTCTTTATTTAGATTTTTTTGCAGTTTTGAACAAAGAATATTAGATCATGCAAAACATTGTACAAGCACTATGTAGTAGTATATACAGTAAAGCATAATACATTGTGCCCGAAGAAAAGCAAACTATAAATAGGGGATGGGATGGGATGGAATGGTATTATTGTGAATTGGAATGTGCATGTGCCAAAAAGTGTATCAAATGGCATGACACGGTTTTGTAGGGCTGAGGCAGGAGGTTTTCTAGTGCTTGAAGCAAAGAGTTAAGAGAAGGAGCTCTGTGGATGTACAGATCTTGAATCAAGTCCCAGTTCTAGGAGATGCTCCGTTCTTAAAAGTACATGAGCTTAAATTTAAGCACATGCTTAAAATCCTTTGAGAGCGAAGGAAACACATGCAGGTGTGTTTTTCTGTACAGAGCCCTCATTGTAGAAGCAGGAATAACTCTTTCTCCTGCACAGTTGTCTGAAAATAGTGACAATGAACACTATTTTAGTGAGTTATGTGAGAAATATCTTGAAAACAAAAATAAGTACTGTTCCAAACACAATGACCACCAAGCCTGACCTAGAATTAAAAGACAGAAGTGGGGGTTTTTGACAAAAGTTTTTAAAATACATATTTTTCCCTCCATCTTGATAGCCCTCATGTTTGTTGTATTCATATAGCTGGTGTCAGTGGGAACATCAGACCACAAGGGAAGCCTGGTGGCTGTGCTGTAGAGGACTGGGAACTGCCGAGGCGGAACATGGCCCTGGAGGGGGGGGGGGAAGGAGAGCAAGGCAGTGGTCCCCACCACCACACCTACCCTCCGGAGCAGTGCCCTGCTCTCCCCTTCCCCTCTCTTCTGACTATTCTGCACAGAGACCACTGCCCCGTGAACACTTAATAGGCTTAACTTTAAGCACCGTAGCAGTTCCAATGGGTTTACTCATTTAAGCAAAAGTATAATGTCTGGAGATTGGGGAGAAGCACTGTCTATCTACCTCTGTTTGGTTCCTGCTCTTAAACACACCTGGTTCCAGTGTCTGAGCGTGGTACACTACAGGATTGAAACAGCCTGTGGCAAAAGCATATTGATGTGATGTGATAAGTGTTAAACCATGGAAAGTATGGTTTAACTGGGGAAATATCATATTATTTGCAGACTTTTAGTTGGTTGAGTCTATCCAACTGACCAGAAGGACAAACCTGGTGCAGAAACAGAAGCTGGATATAAGGATCAACCCCAAATCCAGACAGAGCAGAACAACTTCCCACAGAGGTGGGAGCAGAAGGCCAAAAGGACAAGGGCTTACAACTGAGCCTGCACCACAGATGGCCAGGCAGGGAAATTGGGGATGCCAAAACAGCCAGCTATGGGAAGAGCTGTCTGATAAGCCTTGTGCAGAGCGTGTGTGGCACTGGAACGAGCACTGCCACAGTGCAGCATGCTGGCCTGGTGGGGAAGCGTGGATGTGGGGCTGCTGGGGCTCTGCACAAACAAGTATGTGGAGATTTCATAGCATGGGTAATTGCAGAGAGGCAAATGCTGGGAGGAGAAGCCCATAATTCCTTGACTGGCTCAAGCTGAAAAGGGACTGTGAGCTACTACTGGTTTGTCACAACACGAGCAGAAGTACTGAAGAATTTAAGATACTAAGGCTGTCATTAGAAATTAATCTGTGAGGCAAGGACTGCATACTTGTGTGTGTAGATAGCATTCTACACATTTTATGAACCACTACTTGAATTAAGTGTGAACTGAATTACGAGTGGAAGCTGAAGGAGGTGAGACAGAGGGGTGAGGGAAGCTTTCATTGAGCACCTATTTGCTTTCTGGGTTTACTGAAAACCAAGTACTGACTCAAATTCTAATATCATTAGGTGGTTGTAATTTAGTTAAAGTAATAAGAGGGGAAGATTAACATCATCTATCTCATCCTGAAGTGTTTTAATTCTATTGTAAGAACAAGGACCTTTAAAGGACCTACGAACAGAGGAAAATGGAGCCTCTCTTACCTGAGAAAGACAGC
>NW_008610332.1:0-1351 GCF_000691845.1 Merops nubicus | reverse complement strand
GTGCTCTGTCCCTCCATCTCTGGCCTCCACATCGCTCAAAGGAGAACATGGTGAGTGCCCAGCTTGCCCCAGTTACGCAGCTGCCCTCTTTAGGCTGTGAACCAAGATGTCAAAACCAGCACTGAGCCCACTAAGTCACGAGCTGGGAGGTTGTCTAGGTTGCAGCAGGTAGACCTCCAGAGAGGAAGAACAACCTGAGTTGGGTTAAATATTGAGCAGGTCAGTGCAGCTCATTCCCTTGTGTAGGCAGTGGGTCGTGCCTGAATTGGCAGGGCAGAAAGACAGTTCAGGCTTGCTGCACCCAGGCAGTGGAGACATGGGTGGGTACTGCAGGCCTGCCCTGCCTCCCTTTTCATGGCATTTAGAAGAGCTCCCATGCAGGAAAACAGCTTCAAAGTTGCTTGGATTATATCCCCCACCCCAAAATAAAATAAAAGTAAATAATAATAATAATCATCACCACCAAACACTAAAACAAGAAAGGAAAGCTCTGCACAACTCAGTTACAATAGCATGTAGCCCACTCTGTCTGCTTCACACTTTGATTTCAATCCACACTCAGGGCTGCCAGGAATGTGACACTGACACATTCATGGGTCTCAGGTCTTTTCCAGGCTGTCTTGACATGCAGTCTCCCTGTGCTGAAGAGATGTATGTCTTATGGACACAAACAAGCAATTTGTTGGATTAGTCTCGTTACCCTTTCTTTCCAAAAGTGTTCACTGTTGTCTGCCCTGTGGTTTGGAAAAGGGTTAACGCTTTCTCTTCCTAAACCTCAGCTTGCCAGTACATCTCCTGTGTGCTGCAATTATTAAATGATGCTTCACAACTTCATCTCCTCTTCTGCTACATCTGCTTGCTGCTCACATGTGCAACCCTGTTCACATCCCAAACATCTAAATGCATTGTTTCCCCTGTTTCTCCTGCCAGCATGGAAAGAAGCCATCCCTGAAGCAGGATTGCCTTTGAGCTGGCAGCAGATGAGTGATTGGCATTGGGCATTACTGCTGAGACTGTGGAAGGCCGTTTAGCAGAGAACCTTGGCTAATGAATGTCATCCACACCTAGCAGATGTGCCACTGGCTGCCATGCCAGATTTTTGACATAATACAGTGCTGCTGGACACGATAGTGCTTGGGAAAAGCCACAGTGTAACTTGTGCCCTCAGTGCACAATTCAGCTCAGTGTTCAATCTCATTTGCAGCTCTGCAAGAGAAACAAAACCTGTGCAAGGGAGGGTGATGCATCAGTGTCTGCTGCTCCTCACCCGTGCTTTTAATGGGTGCGTAAATCATACTTGTGCTGGTTTTCCTCGTATAGCAGGGGATCTTAACAAAAAAAAAAAAAAAAA
>NW_008610331.1:61859-74904 GCF_000691845.1 Merops nubicus | reverse complement strand
GGCCCCGGGGAAGGAAGGCCCACGGGTTGGAAGGCCGGGCTGGCGGCGCGTCCATGGCGCCCATTGTTCCAGGGCACAAGGGCCCTTCAGGGAGGGAGGTTCCACCCAGCGCCTTCGCTGAGGGCTCAGGCTGCTGCCCTCCCTCTGTGGCCATTGTGCTCGAGACAGAAGCGTCTGACAGAGCCTTTGTGTGCTCCAGGCCTCCAAGTTGGAAGCTGTTCCTGGGGGGAAAGGGACCCCGCAGTTTACAGAAAGGGACCTTTCTCCAGATCAGCGGTGGCTGGGGTGAAACTCTGGGGCTGCCTCTGAGCAGCCGACCTCAGGCTATAGCTCAGCCCTGGATGAAGGTGGCAGTGGTGATGCTAATATCTGAACCCCCATGGCAATCACAATCATTTTGGGAAGATCTCTCGGGAGAAGGGACACACACTCCAGGGAGAAGGCTGCATCTTGCTCTGAAGGCACAGGGGAACACCGACAGCCTTGAGCACCCTCAGCCCTAGAGGTGTACTTCCCTTACTGAACACCCCCAGCACTCAGAGAATCATAGGATCACCATGCTTGGAAAGGACCTCCGGGATCATCAAGTCCAACCTTCCTCCCAGCATTTCCGTAGCCACTAAACCATAGCCTCAAGTGCTACATCTACACACTTTTTGAATCCCTCCAGGCATGGGGACTCCACCACCTCCCTGGGCAGCCCATTCTAGTGCCTCACCACTCACAGTGAAGAAATTCTTCCTAATATCCAATCAAAACCTTCCCTGGTGCAACTTGAGGCCGTTTCCTCTCATCCTATCATCAGGAATTTGGGAGAAGAGACCAACACCTGCATCACTACAACCTCCTTTTAGGTAGTTGTAGAGAGCAATAAGGTCTCCCCTCAATCTCCTCTTCTCCAAACTGAACAACCCCAGTTCCCTCAGCCATTCTTCATGAGGCATGTTTTCCAGCCCTCTCACTTCCAAAGCTCTGCACTCTAGATGTTTACCATGACCACCCACCTCAGTCTCACTGGTGAAGACAAAAAGGAAAAGGACAGTTAGATGAGACTGTGTCAGACACAGAGAGTCATGACAGAGTTACTAAAGAGCAGTGCATGAGGGTGATGGAGCCAGGTAGCTCCAACTCAGGGAATCAAAACTGCTCCCTTGACTTTGTCACTAGCTTGCTGGTGGTGCAGTTGCTTCACCCATTTCTCTCCTGTAAAACGAGCGCATCCTGATCTCTTCCATTGAGATCTATCACAAACTATCCTTTGAGAACAACTTTTTGGCTCCATGCACCAAACGACACTGTATTTTGCACGTGATCATGGACAAAAGCACACATCACCTCAGAGACACCTGCCCCACAACATCAGTGCAGCTCCCCGTCCCTGCAGCAGCTGCAGAGGCAGAAGGGAGGGGGATGAGACCAAGGGCAGTGCTCCTGGAGAGCCGAGACCTGCCAGAAGCCACCACGCAGACAGACCTCTCGGCTGCCAGCGCCGTGCAAGATCTGTCTTGCTGCCACCCACCCCATTGCTCATTTTCTCTTTTCATGGTTTTGTGATTAAAAGCAATTACAGCCTCGTCATATTCACGGGCTCGCTGGGCACCCTGAATGAACACATCCAAGACGAGGCTGCACAAATAAACCATCATCAACTCCAAGCCCCAACGCTTCCAGTTGCGTTCCTGGGTTGTGCTGGGGTGAACTGGTAGGGAGCTGGGATGTCTGGGGGACAAGGGCACCACACAAAGTATTCCTGCCCGACTTCAATCCCGATACACTCTCAGATGCAGTAATTATTGCTGGCTTTGAAGACTAATGTGTGCAGAGTGCACTTTCCACACCTATTTCACCCAAACGACAACACTTACCTCATCCTCTGTGTACCTGCTCCTCCGAAGCCCTTTGTAGTCCTGCCAGGGCAGCTCATTACTCCTCTCAAATGCAGCTTCTTCTGGAACAAGAGACAGTAACTTTATGCAGGAGAGAATGCTAAATGAAAGAAGTTACCCTGAATTACAGCTCGCATCACCATGAGAAAGCCTTCTATGTTATTATTATTAATTGCGACCCGCTTAATGAGGGGAAATTAAAGGATTACGTTACCAAATGGATGTCTACTATGCACACCTTGTACGTGCCCAGCCCTGGCTGGCCCTTGACCTGCCACCCTGAAGGACCCTTCTCTCCCTGGTCTTTTCTCATCTCCTCTTTACCCAGACCATCTGCATTCTGTCAGTGCAACCCAAAGCAATGATGCCCCTTGCTGGAGATGAAGACTTCTTGATATTTTACCATGGAAGTGTCAGATTGATCCCAAATTTATATGAGTGCTATAAAACCAAGGTGAGCTTTCCCAGCATCAGCCTTGCAGGACAGCAACCAGACATAGAAATCTGCTCTGCTACCCCCATAGACATCCCTGAGGCTATAGCAAAGGTAAACTAACTCAGAAGAGATAGCATCAGAAAACCCAAATAGCTCTGACCAGGTGATGTGGAAGATAAAGAATGTTTACCCAAGAAAATGCTCTGAGGGTAACTTAAAAATGGTCTCAACCACGTGGAGCTGGGGCCAAGCACTGTGTCAACAGTGAACATGAGCTCTGCAGGGCAGCTGCATGGCACTGGTGAGCTGGAGAAGAGCTCAGCAGCTCCTGTACAGCCTAATCCCCATTCCCAGGGACTACTTTGGGCCAGCTGATCCCCACCACACTCTGCCCATACCCACCCAGGTCATGTTCAAACACACAGGGTGGCCTTAGCAAACAAGACCCATGAGGTAAGGTTGCTTGAGAGCCAAAACATAAATAAATATGGTTTATTTGCTTCTACAGGAGCTGGAAGAGTCCTTGATAAGAGGCTTAGCATCTATGTACCACAGATGCCACCAGAAAGGAAAGAACAGGAGGTGGCATGCAGCCAAATGCCAGCTGAGGCATCTCATGTAGTCAGCTCCTGCAGACCTTGCCTGGATGCCTGTGCTGGTGAAAACACAAGCTAAGGTCCACCACCTTTGCTGGCCAGCCAGTTGACTCCCCCAGCTCAGCAGCAGAAGCCTGTTTCTGAGGGGTTTAGGCAGTTTGGAGGCATTAGCAGGCAGGAGGAAGAGCTCCTTTGCCAGGTGGGACCATATTCCAAAGCCTAGCAAGGGACCTGGCATCTCAGTCAACGTAGGGCAGCTCTTGGGCAGGAGGTGGCCAGGTCTGCAGCCCAGCTGTGCTCTGTAATCTCTGCCTGGTTGAATTTTTGTGGCATTAGAGCAGAGATTTCACAGGGGGGCTGGTACATCATAAAAGGCAAAGGGGTTTTGAGACCAAAGGCAAAGACCCTGGTCAGCTCTCCAGAGGGCTCAAGGCTTTGCTTTCTGCTTCTCCACAGAGAGGAGAAGTGGTGCTGGTGGAGACCTGGCAAAGGGGAAGCTGCAGCCATTTACCACCAGCACTCACCCCAGTCAAGCTGTGCCCTAACAGAAGGAAAATTTGGGGCATTTTGGTTAAGAAGAGAGAGGTTCACTACTGCTCACATTGGAAGCCAGCAGAGGAGCCACAGCACCCGCCTGGCACCGGGCTGAATGTGACCCCCAAGCATGGACAATGTCATGTCTGTAAAGCACTGATAATGTAGTGGGGGGAGGGGCACAGGAACCAGACAATCCCTGCAATTATTTTAGACTTTTTCTGGCCCCATGGAGTCTTGGTTATCGAATCATAGAACATCTCTGGAGACATTCAAGATCAGGCTGGATGAAGCTGAGTGGCTTGATCTAGTTGGAGATGTCCCTGCTTATGGTGGGGGGGTTGGACTAGATGACCTTTGGAGGTCCCTTCCAGCCCAGACAGTCTATGATTCTATGAAGGTCACTTGGGCACTGGTTATAAAGTAGTATCACAAAACAGATTGTCTTTAACATCACCACCCAGCATTAGCAACCCTTTTGGCACATTAATGAGCCTAATTACCAGGAGCACTGCTGATCCACTGGGTCTACCAGCACTTGACTCTACATTTTGTAGTCACCACTCATGCTTGATACTTTTTGAAGCATATTTAAAACAAAAAAGAAAAATGAAAACTTGTCCCCCAGACAGCAAGCAGACAGTATCTTTTTCTGAGCTACATCACAAAAATCAGATTATTTCTTCACTCTGAGGGTGGTGAGACACTGGCCCAGGTTGCCCAAGGAAGCTGTGGATGCTCCATCACTGGAGGTGTTCAAAAACAGCTTGGACAGGGCTTTGAGCAACCTGGTCTAGTGGGAGGTGTCTGTGCCCATGGGCAGTTGGAACTAGATCTGTTAAGGTCCCTCCCAGCCTAAACCATTCTATGATTCTAAGAAAAATAGCTCTGAGGCACTAGTTTAACTTTTTAGAGCTGGCACTTAAGGGATGGGAAGCCACCTTTGCTTGCTAAACCCAGAGCCCTCTGAAACCAGCTCCTGTCCCTGCAGCTCTAATCCACAGCAACTGAACAAGCCTTTGGGTGTCTATCAATACAACTCCAGCCCTAATTACAGAGTGCTATTAAGTAACACTATTGTTCCCCAAGAAAGCCCGTTGAGTTATTTATTAGGAAGGGATTTGGCAGATTGAGCCAAACTGTCAAACCTTTGATAAACTGAAACCTCATTTTCCCTCTGATCTCAATGAAGCAGATTTTTTTTTTCCCCTTAATGCTTTGAAATCTGAAGTCTAAGTAGCTGTCACAAAGTGCTGATGACAAAGGGCTATTTTCCTGCCGCCCAGAAAAACCTGAGATTTTGCTGCTCTTTGCAGTAAAAAATAACCTGGCCAAAGGAACAAGGCTGGTGGCTACTTCTTCCTTCTCTGGAGATGTTCAAAACCCACCTGGACATGTTCCTGTGTGACCTGATCTAGGTGATCCTGCTCTAGCAGGGGGGTTGGATTAAATGGTCTTTTGAGGTCCCTTCCAGCCCCTAATGCTCTGTGATTCTGTGGGAATGAGTCCCTCAGACCTGCCACAATAAGGAGCTGCACATTGCAACCTAAATTATTCCTCCTTTCACCAGGAGCATAGTGTCTGGAGACCAAACACCACTTGGGTACTGCTAGAGAGGAGACTCAGTTTCCCAAAGGGACCACCAGTTTATTCCATCAAGACCTGTAGCAATAAGTGACAGTTCAACTTCCAGACCACAGCATTCTTTAAACACTTTAAATTATCAACATCCCACCTCTCTACCACTGTAGAGGTGTCTTTTCCACTCAGTGTGTGCTGGGATGACTCCTGCATTTCTAAATGACACAGAGATGACACTTGTGGTTGATCCAGTCAGCATCCCATGATGAATCTTCAAGTGAGTGTCAGGAAGACAAGTGTTAATAGATGGATTTCCCTTCCTACACTGCACAGAGCAGTAGGGACCCTGATGGACTTGCTCTGTTGCCATCCAAGGAGGTGCTTTTCACTGCCAACAGCTAATTCCTAAGCAAATTCTTTTCAAATGTTAATTACAGTAGAACATGGTTGAATTTTACTGACCCCATCAAATTTGACAGACAACTTCTCATCTTACCCAGAGCCACTTAAAAGGAAAATAAAGTTGACTTTATCTTCAGGCTAAAATATTTGTTAGTCTAAAAACCTGCAAGCTTCAGCCATAACCTTGCAATTTCCCTTGTATGTATTTATGTTGATAACAGGTTCAAGACAGTAATTACTGGGCTTGTAAATACAAGCAAATATCAGGTCTTGGGGCCAAAGGCCAAAAGAAGAGCATGTCTGGTGTTCAGGAAGACTGGTAACTTATTGTTACTCAATGACACGCAGACAAAAGAGATTTTATTCCTAGATCAAGGCAAAGTACAAGACAAGAAGTTGCTTAAGATCAAGCAGTAACATTTTTAAGAAGGGGCTCTTGGAGTCGATCCTCTCTCTTTGGGAGCAGAAGACCTGCAGGCTCCTTCCCACAGGACCTGTGATATTTATTCTTCCTGAGAAGCTTCTTCCAAGCCTTGCCTATCCTGGTGTACCTCCAGGTATTTAGGCACCCAGGAAGGCCACCTTCCCCTCCAGGCAGTTTTCTGGGTTGCAGCTGATGGGCAGAACACAACATTTGCCCCAGGCTGTCTACAGGGCATGGAGGGATCAAGAGTTTTACCTGCAGTGAGGATCAGAGCATCCTTTTTTGGTTTGTATCTTTTAAGCAAAACCACTCTTCAGTCACCTGCCTGTTTACCCCCACTGGGCTGGGAAGCCTCAATATGGCAAATCCTGCAGGAAATGTTAGTGAGAGAATTGGGAAGCAGCTTGAATGAGAGCTGGATTATCCAGCTCTTCCATATGGAAGTCCTCCTGCCATGACAAGAACTTGCTGGGGCTAAGGATTACAGAAAAGGAAAGAAGTTTGGGGTCAGTAAATAGCATCCCTTTTCCAGGTCTGAATGAATTCAGAGCTGGAACACTGAGATGTTCATCCCCATTTAGAAGGGATGACCTAGGAACACACCAGCTTCTCCCATCTAGAGCTTGCATCAAGGATTTGCAGTCTGCAGCCAGAAGGTACAGCTCCTACATAACAGGAAAGGTCTAAGCACTACATCAGAACAAGCTGGACCTAATGCTTCTTCTGACATGAAAAATCTATGGAATAACCCCAGGGAGACAGTGGGTGCACCAAGGACACTTCAGCACTATATAAATAGGACAAGAAGCATGTTTCAGACCAACAGCAGTGGGTGACCCAGGTATAAACTGGTCCAGGTGGGCTGGGATGTGCCCTTCCCACCTCCCAGATGCACCCACAGCACTGGTCACACATGCAGCCATCCCACCACAACCCACAGCATGACCCTATGAAGCCAGAAATTTCTCCAGGGGTTCACCCATGTGTCCATATTTGACACACTTCATGTAGGAGGAGAGTGCAAGAATTCCCCCTCACCTCTTCCTTCCCATCTTTGGAACAAGCTGCTTTGTGCAGCTGCCCCTGGAGCACCCAACATCCCTCATGTTCACCCAGAGCACCCCATGCTCTCCAGCTGCCAGGGCACCTCCAAACCTCCTTCCACAACTCAGGGTGCCAGATCAAACCCCAAAAATCTCAGCTATAGACACATCCTGTGCTTAACCCACACATTCTACCTTTCCACTGGAGAAAGGTCCCTGCTGCTCCCTCTGAAGCAACCTCCCTGTTGTTTTGACAGATGCAACACAAGCCTCCTCCAATAAATCTTCCTCAAACTCGCCAGCAGCTGAAGTGCAGTAGCTGCCTGACAGACCTCAGTGGAAACAATTAATGGCTGACAAACATTTCAAAACAAACAGGACGTGATATCACTGTGAACAGCTTCTCACATCTGGTCACAGCTGCCCTGCAGGAGTTCACGGGAGGTCAGCTACGAGCTGCTGCCCCTTCCCAGGGGCTCTCCACTTCTCTTCCCTCCCAGCTTTTGGGAGAAGAGCTGCAGGAATTGGGGTCACACCATGGGGACGGCAGTGCAGTGGACACCGTGACAGGCAGAGGTGGCTCAGAGGACAAGTGTCACCTTCTCTTGTAAGCTCAAGAAGCTCCAATGCTTTTCCACCAAGTAATTATTTCATCAAAGTGGGACACTGTTGGGTTGATCATTGGTGATGTTGGCGAAGCCTGATGCCACCTTGTCAGCCCACCTGCAGTGCAGCCACGTGCCCACCACAGGAATCTGGTTCACTGTGTCCCCACCAGTGATGATCACCCCAAAAGCCAGTCCTCTGAGGGGCTACACCAGGGAAGTGGGACAGATTTTGGACACATCTAATGGTTTTGTCTTACATGGTGCCAGTGGGAAGCAGCGAGATACTTCCCAGGAAGACCCAAAGAACAAAGAATTGAAGCATGACCCCATTAGCCAGACCCACCTCCCCGTCACCTTTTAGAGGAGGTGCTCCATCCCACGTGCTGGGGACACACCAGCCCTCAGCCTTGTTCCTGTCTGGGTCTCTCCTAATATTTCCCAGCCAAAAGAGGGTGAGCTCCTTGTGCTTTGATCACTGAAGGAAATCCCTCACCCCCTGCACCCTGCTTGCATCCACGGCTCTGGAGTAAACCAGTGTCATTATTTCCTCAACATTCTTTCAGCTTCACATGTGGAAGGAGTTAGTGGCCACATCCACCCCACACATTCTCTTTGCTCCTCTGGGTGTTTTCCACAGCTCCTGATGGTTACCAGGGCCTGGATGGGACTTTTTGTTCCCTCCGCTGTTACGCGACAAAACTTTCCCCATAAAGACAAGCAAGGATTCTCCATTTCTATGCCCTTTTGTTGTTCCTCATGGACATTTTCTCCCCAGGCTTCCTTTGATCCGAGCTGGGTTCCAAACCCTCTGGCTACAGCACGCTGCTCCTACAGTTCCTTTTTAGACAGTGGCAAAGACCCCAAACTGAAACCCTGCATAAGCACCGAGCAGAGGGATGAGCTCTGCTGGGGTCATGGCAACATCCCCACCAAGGGTGGGAGAGGCAGAGCTCCAAACCCATGGCCCCATCTCTGCCTACAGCCAATTTAATCCCTGCGTGTCACTCAGGGTTTCGTACACAGAATTAATGACCAGCACAGAAAGGCAGGACCCTGGCAGAGCAATTAATCCAGCTTCCTGCACAAGTTCCAGTCCTAAGTCCTCCCCCATTCTGCATTCCCAAAGACTTTTCTTCCTTCTCCCTTTTTGGTTGGTATTTAAGTCTTTGTCTTTACTATACTTTGATTTCTTCTCATTTACCAGACCTTTTTGTATTAGCCTTTCCTCAGCTTGGGCTTCTTTCCTTTGCTTCCCTGAGACTATTTTCATTTCTTTGCCCCTTTTTGTGCTTTGGGGTTTCTCATCTTGCCCATCTCTGCTGAAACCTTTCCTTCTTGCCCTTTGAAATGTCTTGTTCTTCTCTGAAACTGGAGAAATCTGACCCAGATGCCATGTTTCCACCTCCAGACAGAGTGGCCATGGGCAGCAGACTCCCATGTTCAGACCTTCTGGCTCTGCACAGCTCCTGACAGGAGGCTCAGGTGCATGAGGCATCAAGTCACTGAAGCTTTCCAGGTATGACCACACTTGGAGCTGAAAGGTCTGGCTCTCCTGCTCCAGGGGACACAGCTTTGGGCTGCTAGGTACCTTTCCAGCTTAGTTCAACCTCTGGCCCCAGGCTACTGGAAATAAACCCTAAGTGGTTTTTGCAAGAGCAGCCCAAAGCATCTGAGGTGTTTTCTTTCAGCCCAAATCTTAAGCTGCCATTATCTTTGTCAATCATGTTTCTCCTGATGACCAGTGGAGACCCAGCAAAGCTTCTGATCCCGTGGGTGAAACCAAAGCCCAGGAACATTTTTTTTTCCCAGAGGAAAAAGCACCAGCTTTTGGGAAATGAAGGGGGTTTTTTTCCCCCACAGCATTTTGGGGAGGCTTGCTGAGCTGCTTTCAGAGGTTTGTGTGCTGCCAGCTGTCACAGCTTGTGGAATCCCACCAGCTCCAGGGGCTGCAGCACAGCACAGGCAGGGTTTCCATCCCAACCCCTTTTACAAAGAATTTAAACCCTCTGCAGAGTTAACGACTGTGTGCTAACAGCAAGTTGCAGAACAGGTTCCTGTTTGATCTCCAAGGCTTCTGGTCTCCATGCAAGTCACTGAGAGCATCACTGGAGCTTTGCAGGAGCTTGTGCAGGCAGAGTTTTAGACATATAGTCAAAACAGTGATATTATGAACACACTTTCTTTTCTAGACCTGCTTCTTGCATCCTGTGCTGGCTCTTACTGCACAGACAAGGTTGGAAGCCTGTTTATCCCCCAAAAAAAACATCTCCCCAGTGACTCCTTTGTATATCCTTCATCCACAGAGCTTTGCTTTGTTGTTATCCCTCCACAGGAAACTCAAGCTGATGTTTGGAGGCATCTGCCACTTGGTGTTTTGCCTTCTGATCTGCTGCAAGGTCTAGTTTTTGGGCAGCCCCAACCCACCCCACCTAAAATCCAAGCTCCTTCCAGGCCCTTCAGGACAATAAAATGAGGGGCCATTGCCCTTCCCCTTCCCTCCTAGGAAGAGGTCTCAGCAGAGCCTCCATCAATGGCTTCAGTCAAACCATGCACACCAGGGGACAGCACCTGCTTAAATCAATTCCAAATTGATGCAGTTATTAAAATTGATAAGTTATTTCAACTCAAGCAGTGATGTGGCCTGAAAACTGGACTTCTGGCTTTATGACAGGAAGAGGGAAGGTAGAGCCATGAGATGCATTTTTCTAACGCTTGATAGGGACAAATTTGGGAGTGGTTTATCAGGCATATGCACAGCACGTGGTCTCTCAAGTATGTGTGAGTTTTTCTCATGGCTGGATCCTTTATTGAGGTTTTCGTTTTGGACTGTGCAGCCTTTGAAGCTGCCAGCTGAGGCTGTGTTCAGGACCCAAAACCTGGGGGAGCTTAACCCACTTTGGCAGTGAAACCCACATCACAGGCACCCCAAATGCCACTTCCAGCATCTCATAATCCTCCAGTGCAGGATGCCATGACCATTAATGTTGGGCTAGTCCCATTTGAGCAGGAGGTTTTGGACTTTGGATCTTTATCTAAGCTTCTCCACAGAAAGATTTTCCTTGAGCTCATTTTTAATGGTGTCTTTTTTTTCCAACACTGACCACAACTGAAACAACAGGGCAATAACTCCCCAGACTTGTTCAGGCTGCCACTCAAGACTGAAAAAAAAAAAAAAGGAAAACTCTCAGAACTCTGTATTTCTAGTAAATAATTCCACTCTGGAGCTCTCTATACCCCTTGTTGGCCTTATCTGGGTTACCACCCAGGAGGACAGCTTTCACATCAAGCTGCAGCTTGGTTCTTCACATTTATAAGACCATGAACAACAGCCTCCAACATCTCTATTTTCCATGAGGAGTCCTAAACCCTTCTAGAAAACAGTTCCTAGCAGGATGCTGCTGGGCTTTTGGTCCCAGAGCCATTGCAAGCAGAGGTGGCTGCCTTCTTCCATCCTTTCCATCAAAAGGTAACATGGCTTTGCTTTCTGACATGGCAGAACCCTTTCTGTACACATAAATATTGGTTTAAATGCTGCTGAAATGTTATGTAAACAGCTTCCAAGAGAAACAGCATGTTTTCACTGTGGATTAGATCTGAGCTGCTTGTACACATGAGCAAGTTCCTAAGAACTGCAGAGATTTGCATCCTTAAATAGCCCAGAATTTTCCTGTCCAGCCCACTAGCCCCACTGAAGTTACTCCAGGAATGACTTTGGCCCAAGAACAAACATTTCAAAAGGGATATTTCACAGCAAGACAAAGCTCAAAGCCATTGGTATGGGTTTGGGGAGGCTACCAAAATTAGGATTATCACAGGAGAAACCAGTATCATTTTAGCAGAGGCTGGTTTGGACTGTCCTCACACAGAGCAGCACTGGTGTGCTGCTTACCTGTGTCTAAGCTCCCAGGGTTTCCCAGCAGTGCTGTGGACATGCCTCAGTCCCAAGGCTGCTGCCACCCAGCTCTCCAGCCATGAGTGGGACATCACCCTTGCTAGGTCCCTCTCAGCCTCCTGTTCCCTTGAGAGGACAATTCTGCAGCAGGTTACACACAGCAGCTTCTCAAGCATCCCTCCCTGGGGGTGAGCTCTGCCCCATCCTCTGCCCCTCCAGCTCCCCTGCCCAAGCCTCTATTAGAAGTTAAGGATGCTTTTCCTTAATGAGGAGGATTTTATCAGTAGAAACATTGCAACCTTCCGCTCTGCATGTCAGCTGGAGAGAGGAAATAGCAATAACAAGCAGAGAAAGTCAAACCCACAGCTAAGCCCAGGCCAGATCAGTGATCTCTCAAGCATGGCTTTCAAAGCCCCTGTGAAATGGGGAGGTTTTCCTGCTCCCAAGCTGTCTGGATTTACCTTGGGAGCTAAATCACCATATCCTGTTCATAAAGAGCAACAGGATTTCAAACCCAGCACTGCCACAGCCCAAGAGCCATGGTCCCACCTCTCCTTTCCATACCCAAGTGCCCCAGCACCCAGCAGGGATGACTGACACTAGTGAGGCGGCTTTGCACCACTGTTACACTGAACAGCATCCATCTGACATCCCATCATCCCATTGTCCTGTCCCATTTATTTCCTATCTCACTCTGCAATCAAACATTAGCTTTTTTTTGGGATACATTTTAAATTGGATTAACTTCCACATAGGACTATGTTAAAGAAAGCAAAGTCTGGGTCAGAGGACACAGAAAGGCACATCATCCAAAAAACCCTGAGCAGTGCTGCAGGAGAGACTGTGGCAAACCCTCCTCATCCAACACAACAGAGCACAGAAAAGACAAGGCTGCCTTTGATTTGCAGGAGATGGGTGCAGAGAAAAGGGGCATTTTGCCCCCTTCCAGGCCACCCTTTGCTGTGCCCTGGCAGGGGCTGTGGCACCAGGAGTGCCCACACAAGTCCCCAGATGGGGCCAGGGAGCCCGTGGCCCAGCCAAGTGGCTCTTGGCTCAGCAGCTCAGACCCCCCTGCTCTCCCTCCCCTGCCTTGTCTGAGCTCCTAGCACCACAGTTGCAGGATGGACCCTTCTCCAGGAGGCAGTTGTATTCTGGAGCCTTCCAGAGACTTCTCACATTCCTCAGGGACTTCAGGATGTACAAAGGAGCAAGTAAAAAGAGCTACACAAAGATGAGCTTAACACCAGCAGGAAATGGTACCTGGAGCAAGGAGCATCACTTGTCCCTGCTGAAGAGCTCCTGCAGGTGACCAGCAGGCACAGCAGCTGCTCCTCAGGGGATGTGGTCATTGTGCTGACATCCCTTCTGGGACCTGCTTGGGCAGGACAGGACTGTGCTGTTCCTGCCACCCAGCTCCACTCCTCAGGGGGAGCTGCTGTTTGACAGAGCAAGGATGGCAGCACCTCAGGCACCTCTCCAGCCAGCCCAGCCCAGGAGGGCCTGGGTGCTGCAGGTGGGGCTGTGGAACTAGGATGCAACACCAGGACACAGGCACTTCAGGCTTCTGCAGGGACTGTGTTCAAAGGGGTGCAGGAATGAGCCCAAAGAGGTCTCCTGTGCCACAAGCTCAGATCTGACAGGAA
>NW_008610331.1:57238-61828 GCF_000691845.1 Merops nubicus | reverse complement strand
GACCGGGCTGTTAAACACCCCATGGGACTGATGGACCATCCCCTCCAAGAGACATGCCCAACAAACCACTCTAAGACCCATCCTGAAGAGCAACAGGGCTCTAACTCCTGAGGCAAACCTGGCCAGCCAGAGCTTCTACCTTCCCCACAGCCTCCCCACATGTGGGACAGGGGCTTGGGGACTATCCCACCCACTCAGCCCCTAGGTCTTCGGCATATAAACACTCATGGGTGCAGTGTCCTTGGAGAGCTAGAGCAGCCCCTGACTTCTCCTTAAAGCTTGAGGCCAGACCTTCCTTCCAAGCTCACAGCCAAGGCCCCTGCAACCACACAGCAGGGCTGGGAAGCTGGTTTCTCTAGAGGTCATTCTGAAGATGCTGGCAACCATCCCACCACTCCCTCAAGAGTTCTGAGGAGCATCCAGGTCCTCCTCACAAACCCTGCTTCCTCCAGCATTTCCAGGGAACAGCCTGTAACCTTGGGATTCACAGGCTGAAACTGCTACTACTTGAAACCTTCATTCCAAGGGTGACCTTCAGCATCCCTAAAGGAGCAAAACCCTCTCAACAGACTTCTAAGAGAAGAAAAAGGAGGATATAACTCAAGTTTTGGCGTTAATTCCTCATGACCTGGCTCATGCTGGCAACGCAGGCTCTGAGGGTACCACCATCACAAGGTGCTTGCCCTCCCAGTGCCACAGCCTGTGCACCAAGGCAGGGCTGTAATATTTACCTGTCCCTAGGGGCACAGGGAAAACGACTTCACTGAGCTTATGAAATCTGCTAATTAATGTTTGTAAAGATTCAGAGATGAGAGGCACTATATAATTATTTTCTAGCACGCCCAATTCCTTATCGAGAGACGTGGTGGTGACCTCAAAGCCTAGAAGGATGCTTCAGTTTAATCCAGCCCTTTTCCAGCTCCATTTGGCAGCAGCCAGGCTGGTGCAGTGCAGAACACGACTCACCCAAGCCCCTGAAGGACAAACTGAGGTTTAAGAGCCCAGCCTAGCAAGGAAGATAAAACTGATGTTCAAACACAAGAGACAGTCTGCAGGAACAGTGCTGGGACCATGTAACATCACTGATACCATCTAAAACCACCAAACTCTTGCACAGCCCTTTTATCCCCAGCCAAGACAAGCCTGGTGTGCATGGGGAGCAATTCCACCACAGTGTCTCTGATGACACCCCTGGAAGATCCATACACACATGCTGCCAGCCTGCTCCACAAGAGCTGGACACCCTGGAACAGTCCAGGGGTGGGACATCCCTGGAATCACACATGGCCATGCAGCAGCAGCAAGGCTGTTCTTAGGAGATGGTGGTTTCTCAGGTTAAGCTTTTCATACCCAATTAATTTTTTGCCCATCACTCTGAACCCCTCTCCCTCTGCTTTTTTGGAAAGGCAGAAACATCACATTTTCCAGCAGGAAAAGTCTTCTGTGTTACAGACATTTTATTTCAGCAGCGTGCTGAAGAAGTGCAAAGGGTCACGGGAGCTTTGAGATGACATCAGCCTCTCTACTATTAATCCTGTGTTGAATATTATCCAGGAGAGAGTCATTTTTAGTGGGGCCATGGTTCGTCTTGTTTAAACTTGCACATACCTGAGCTACTTTTAGGCCTAAACCCACAGAAAAGAAAATAATGCAGCTTGGCTTTAGTGCAAGCAAGAGAAGTGCTAATTCCCCCTCCTTTTATCTCCACGTTTGCTCAGTAGTGCAGAGTAAATAGACAAAAATGGAGATTGTTACATTAAGGCACACCTAATAATACTACACCATTCTTAATGCCAATTAACTCTGGGGCCTTTCAACATTGCAATCACTCAGAGCACACTTCAGATAATACAGCTGATAAAGCCAAAAAAAAAAAAATGTTAAAAGTGGTGTGATCAGCAGCTATAGGTACAGCTGATCTCCAAGGAGTGAGAAGCAAGGGTTTATCCCAGCAGCACACTGCACCTTTGTTCTGCTGGGCTCCAGGGCTTTATTGATAAGGAACCAAAGCTTGGGTGCTGTTATTAAATATTATGCTTTGTGTGTACAGGAGGCAAGCCCCAAGCAGCCAGAAAGGAATGGAGGAACCCCATTTCAGCACTGAAGTTTCAGCTTAGCCCAGATTTACCAATCAAACCAGGCGTAAAGGATCTGAGCTCCATGGCCAGGAGCTGGCTTGAGTCTTGCTCCATGGGAGCAGAAACTGCTGAAGGAGATGCAACCATTAGTCTGAGAGAAGGACCAAAACTCAGCCCTTGTAAAGGACTTTGCTGTCTGTAGAGATGTTTTTTCTCCACAGGGATGTGGGTTACACAGGTTTCCAGCCCATTTGTTGGTCGTTTACAGACTCTGATGGTGCCCCTGGAAAGCCTACAGAAAGTGTGAAGTTACAGTAGCAATCAAAAGGGACTTTAAAACTTTTTTTTTAACAACCATCTCGCTGCTAGTAATGGCAAAGTGTCTCCCATGAGACTAGTGTCCAGGTCTGACACTGATGCCAAACTACACAGCAAGACACCAACAGAAGCTGGCAGAGAGGAGACAGGTCCATAGTTCACAGCCCTGTTCCCAGATTACTCATGAGATGCCCAAAGCTGACTGAGAGAAAACTACAGTCAAGTGGGGAAACTCCACAGTCAACAAGCAAGCAAGAGGCTGCAGGAGCCTGAGCTGCTCAGCAGTTTGAGAGGGAGCTTTTAGTTTTCATACTCTAAATTAAGTCATCAAGGTTTGGTTATTTTTGAGATGGAAGGTATGATCTTCCTTTCTAAATATACACGTGGAAGGCTGCCAGGGGGAACATGGGCCTCCAAAACCAACAGGCAATTCAGCTTTCAGGAGAAGAGAAGCCCTCTGAGACCTCGGGAGCTGTTTGAAAGGTCTTTTTCATGGCAGGAAGAGGAGCCCTGGGTAGGTTTGCCAGTCAGGGGAGCCCACGTTCCTGATGGGAGCTGAGAAGCCACGGAGCCTTCAAAGCAGGGAAGACGTGTGCAAGCAGAGCAGCCCAGCAGTTCAAACAAGCCACAGCACTCTGGATTCACCAGCCTCCTGTTAATGAGTGGGCCAGTGCCCCAGGAGAAAGAGGAGCTGGTGATACTCCCTGCACCTCCAGAGCGCTCTCACACCTTCCACTCCATTAGCTCAGCTCCTTTCAAACCTGTTTACGGCCAGACCACAACGTTGCATGTTGTCATTAGCCACCCAAGGGTATGGGACCTGTCTGACAGGAGCTCCAGATTGTGACAAAACCCACCAGGGCTTCGCTGGAGGGAGGTTTGGGCTCCTTGCAAGGGTAGGATGCTTCAGGAGGTGGAGCAAGCACCCAGAGCAGCATGACCCACAGCCTGGGACCCGTGATACAAGAGGCAAGGTGACGCTGTGGGCATCGTACAAAGCAAAACCCCTTAACTATTTCCTTCTCTCATCACTCCCAAAAAGTGATTAGATTAATTAGGGGGATGTACACTAATGCCACTTGGGCACCAATATCACCCAGGACACCAGAACTTTCTTGGACTTCAACACAGAGGCAGACAAAGGTAAAACCCTCCAGAAGGAACCAGGTCTCTCACGTGTACAAGCGTGGCATGAGCCCAAGGGATGGGACCTCCCTCCAAAGCACACCAGCAGCTCTGAACAAGGGTTTTCAACTTTCATAAAGACTATTTTCCAACAGCATTGCTTCTCTGCCTTTTGCCCTGAAAATTCAAAATGTTGAATAGTTTTCCACTGGGGATCAAACAGCTCTTTGGAAAAAAAACCACCACTGGGAAGGATTATTCAAAAAAAGTGTCTGATGGGGTAGGGGAAGTAACCTGCAACACTTATGCCAGGTGGAGGATTGGCTCAACGTTCAAACCCAAGCTTTTAAGAGTTGCTAAATTTAAGAAAACACCTTGTAACAACTTATAAGGGCAATTGATTAAATCACAGAATCTGACACTATGGAAAAATAAGTTACTGCTTGAGGGAGAGGGGAAGAAGAAATTTTTTTTTCAAATGCAAATGTTACTAGACTGATTCGTGCCAGAGCAATTTTTTTTATATATATATATTGTTTGTTCTGTGCCACAGATCAGAGAAACCTGGTTTCAGCTCAGAGCTCATGTTTGTAGTGTAGTCACCAAGCCTCAGAGGGGAAGATCTAGAGCCACGGGTGCCACCCCACCAAGCACAGTGCAAATTGGGGCCAGGAACAAGAGCAGCAAGCAGTAACCCCACGCTCACTTGGACTGGTGCTTTGGACCAGTTTTCTGAGTGCAATACCTGAATAAGTGCCTGGAAGTATTCACTGGAGCCATAACAAGTCCATCTAACCCATTTCAACAGGTTTTTCCCAGTTGCAATGGGAGGCTCAGCCATGTTTTATAGAGGCAGGAGCCTGTTGGGGGAGATGCAAGTTAAAGGAGCAATACCTGTGAATTTTAAAGTCATCTGCGCTGCCTTTTATCTCCATGTTGCTGAAAACATGAGCAGGATCATGGCAAATCAGGTCATTTCACACCACAGAGCCATAAAAGAGCTCTCTGGGTCTTGCTGCTCCAGTTCAGGATGGCTCGGGTAGAGCAGTGTGTGCAGACAGACCCACCA
>NW_008610331.1:40808-57207 GCF_000691845.1 Merops nubicus | reverse complement strand
GGTGCGCTGTGGAGAGCGCTTTGTTGCAGCCAGCCCCCCCAGCCCCTCCAGCAGCCTTCCCCCCCTGCTAATCAGAAACAGCCCCAGCCCACTGGGAGACTGAAACCAGTCCCCATTGCTCCTTTGCTGAATGAGCAAAACCCATCAGCAGGTTTCAAGTGAGGTTTTTTTCTTCTTTTCTATCGGGCTGGATCTAATTAAGGAAAGAACAGCACCAGCAGAAAGGCTAAAATTAAACTGTCCCTTCAATTAGTGAAACATTGCTGGCAGGGAAGTGGGACCTCTGGGCCACTGGTTTGCTGTCTGGGTCTTTGGCTTGGCTCTCCAAGAGCACCAGGCACCCCCCTTGCCTTAAGACTCTGCTTGGCTGTTGGATGCTAATTTAATTAAAATCAGGGTTTCAGCAACAAAATAGGCAACTTTCTGGAAAATGCATCAGGCTGACTACTGCTGCTGTCACTGCCCAAAAGCCAGATCTGCTCCTTACCCAAGACATGGAGAGGGAAGGGAGACAGAAGTAAAACAAGACTCCTGGCCATGCCAGTGCTCCCCAGTGTCCTGAAGCTCCACCAAGCATGAAGAAAAGGGTCAGCTTGGACCTCAATTATCCTCTTCTACTTTACCCCATGAAGGAACCTACCAGCCAGCCTACATCAAGCCAAAGGAGGGATGCTCTCATGCTAAAACTCATCCAGATTTCACCCAAACCCACTACAATCATGACAAGATTAACAGGTTTAATTACTAGCTCCTGGATGTGGCTGTTGCTGCCAACTCCTCAGTGCAACACCATATACAGAGGTCCATCTTCCAAGCATGCATGTGCTCATGAACATCAAAAGGCTTGGAGATGCCACTTGGGATCAGGAAACCAGGTATTCTGATGCAAATACAACCAGCCCCATCACCCAGAGCTCAAAAGCAAGGCTCAACCAGAAATACAGCTTCTTCACACTGGGATCCTTTGCAACATCCAGTCTTTCCTGCTTCTGATGGGACCTGGAATAGCCCTGAAACAGCCTTGCTGAAGATAGTTCAGAAGACCTGTTTTTAAACTTCTCCACCTCTCTGCACACACATCTCTGCTAAAGGTCACAGGAGAGGAGATGGCGACAGCCCCATCACTGAGCTCCCCTTCCCCCAGCAACAGTCACTTCCAGATCTCTTACCTTGTGAGAAGGACAAAGATATCACAGGGATCATAAAATTCAAAGTATCATCTTCATTTTGCAGTCCCTTGAAAAGTAGTGACTAGGATTATGGACCATAAACCATTAGCTCCGAGTTGACCAAACCAGGACACGTCTGCCACCAAGATTCCCATCACAAATCAGCAGCAAAAAAAACCCTTGTGCTCAATGTTTCAAAATGAGAGACTTGAATGAGGAACATGACCATTTTTCCACTTAAAAAAAAAAAGTATTCCCCAAAAGACTGCAAGATTTATAAAAAGTAGATCCAAACAATGGTAAGAGAAGAGGCCATTCCTGAGCTCTGTTAATGGGGTGTTAAATTATCCCAATTACATGTGTTGCAATGTCACATATTTAGCTCTGTAACAAGCAGTAAAATCTTGGCATTGCTTTTGGCCAAAGGCAATTGCTTATCAAACGCAGTGCCAAAGAAAAATGATAACTATTTCCTAATGCAGCAGAGGAATCCTGGGCTGGGTGCAGAGCTTCATTAGCCAGAGACAAGCCCATTGTGACAGCGTGGGTTTAATCTGTGCTGGGTTGTGGCAGGGAGGTCTGTGGAGAGAGGCTCCTGTTGAAAAGGAGATGAGCAGAGTGCAGCCAAAGCCACGTGCACTGATGCATGTTAATTTACTCGTGCTGCTTTTTATGATTATTATTTATTGAGAGGGCTTTCCTTCTACATTCAGAGAGCTGCAAAGAGGGAACAGCAGCAGCACAAAGGATTCGTTACGCTGCGTAAGGGATTTATGGAATCATTTAGGTTGGAAAAGACCCTTAAGATTATCAAGTCCAACCATTAACCTAACGCTGCTGAGCCCACCAACACTACGACTCCACTGCTTCTGCAAGAGGAGGCAGAAGGAATCAAAGCTCTTGGCCACAGCAGCCAGACACAGCACCCTGGATGAGCCCAGCAACCCTGCAGTACCAGCTGAGCACAGCACTACCCTTCCAAGAACCATCCCCACCTGGAAAAGGAGGAATAAAGACCATCTACCACCCCGAGCAACATCCAGAGCTTTGCTGGGTGCACAACGCATCAGTTCCTTCTGTTTGGAGAGCCAGGAGCACTGCAACACCAGGATCCCTCTAAGTCACACAGGCACTCAGATTTGGGTTAGTGGCTCGCTTCAGCCTGGTTTGGAAATCCTGCAGCAACAGCTACAGCCTCCCCCAGCACTTCAGCAGCTCCACGTCCCAGCCCTGCTGGAACCTGGATGAGAAGTGCCTGCTCTGAAGGGAAGAATAACACGGGGGAGGAAGAAAGTTAGCTGAACTTTCTTTCACCCCACAAAGAGTGCAAAGGGATTTCTTATTTTCTTCCCTTTGGTTTGTCCATCCCTAATTAGTATCTCAGAGAAAGTCCTGTCAGTGTTTCGTAACCCTGCTGCAACAGGGAGGCTCAGCCAGGACTGCTTGGTGTTGCAGAAACTCATCCTTCATGCCTTGTCCTCCTAGCACTTCTCCCAGGCCAGACCATGGGGCGTGCCAGGGGCCAAACTGCCAGACATCAAAGCACACTTTGGCCTAAAGAGCCCTAAAAAGGTGACTGAAACAGGATCTTCTGGGAGCTGGAGCACCCTGGCTGGAAGCCAGCACCAGGAGTTTGCTGGATTATACCAGCCATGGAGGTGCAATGACTTTGCCATCCAAAGGTTGACCCACAAAGGAAAGAAGGTACAACTCTTGCTTGCAGCTCCCAGTGGGGACAATTCCCCACCATTTTGCTCATTTAAGCTCAAGGGTGAAGAGCTCAGCTTGAGAGGTTGCATCCACTCAGGGCATATCTCCTAGAGATGCAAGAGACTGAGGTGAGCCAGGAAGGATGCAACCCACTTCTCCATCCAAAAACAAGCAGCTGGTCTTGGAAATGCAAGTACTCCTGCCATCAACTACTGAAAAGCAGGATTCCTACTCAGAGTGGATATTTATAGGTGTTTCCCAGGACTACTGTGGCAGGGAACCAGGGACCACAGCCTGAAGTTTGAGGAAAGCTGAAGCAGCTTTAGTTGCAGTCAGACTTTGAGGACTATTTACAGGAAATGGATGTGTCAGGATTAGTCTGAATGGTCAATTAACCTAAGAAGGTAGGAAATTCTATATTAGCCATGAAATATTCACCTCAGGAGTCAGATCTAATAGCTGCACTCAACCAGGCCAAGGAACAAGATGAGCACTGAATGATAGCTACCTGATCAAGAGGGTTAAATAAAAAATGCCACAACTTACTAAGAAGGCAAAATAGGAGGTTGCTCATGCAGAAACCTTGAAAGGAACCTCATCAATTCACCAACTCCTCCCACTCACGGGCTACCAGGACCTGAGCAGACTTTGTGGATGACAAGATTTTAGAGCAGCTGTTGTCAACCAGCACAGGTTCATCTTCAGAGCAACGACACAGCTTTACAGCCCATAGCATCTGGCTGGATGGGGCTTCCTACTGACCAGAAGGTTCTATGAAGTGTCCTTAATCTCTACCACACCCCCCAGAGCGTACCCACCACAACAGGGTTCACAGATGACTTCTCCTGGAGAAGTGCAGTCATTAACAGCTAGAGGAGGGGTCTCCATGGGAGGGATTTACTCCCAAGAAGACACATCCTTCCTGATAATCTGTTCCAGTTTCCTTTTTCCTCCTAACATCTGGGATATATTTATAGGTAGCCAGTGGAGCTCAGTGATTCCACACATGGTGCTGCAGCGTCGCCTTTGTCAAGCCTGCAGAGAAGCCCCTTTTCCTGAGTGAAAAAGGGTGAGAAATGCTCCCCAGCACTTTATAAAGCTGAACCAGGAGTCCCTAACACGTGAGGAGACAACAGGAAAAAGGAACAGCACTGTGAAGAAAGTGGGGCAACAGCTCTGGAAAAAAACACCAAGCAAAAATTATCCCGTTTGTATAAGATCTTCCTAAGCCAGTGTCAGTCCGTGGTGGGCTGTATTAAACCCAGATGTAGATCATCTTCCCATCAAAGAGAAGGGGCTGGAGTTGTTACAGTCGGCCAGCTGGTTTTAAGCTCCCCTTCTCCCTGTAGTGTAATATATCCCCTGCTCCTTGGAGCTCGTGTCCCATGGAATCTCTTTGCAATTTGTAACCAGCACACAATGCGGCTCAGCTGTAATTCCATAAATCACCCCCCAGCCTCCATCTAATAATAAATCTTCCCATAGCTCTGGACTGCAAGGGACCAAGCGAAGGTCTGAAAGGGGATTTCTTTTTTCCTCTTTTGAAGAGGAAAAAGAGATGCAAAGACATTTGCAAAATCCACAAGGGGTCAGTGTCTTGGCAGAAATCCTCCCACGACGTTCAGGAGCATGAGCGTGGTCTCAGCTCCAGGATGTTTTTAATACTCCAAGACAAGGGTGGGATTTGTGGGGGCAGGAGGCTGATATTGATGTTTCTCCCTCCCTCTCTTCTTAATGAAAAAAGCAACTCAAGCAGCAATTCTGCTTTCCTGCTTGCTCCAGCACAAGTGACCTCTTCTAGTGTAGGAGCACCCACCCAAGCAGAGCCCTGAAGGGGGATGTCAACCTTGGACCTGTGTTGCTCAACCAGGATGGACGTTTGGGCCAGGCAGGGAGGAGGTTCAGCACCAGCAGCCTTCCCAGAGCTTCCCAGTACTCAGAAACATGCTCCATGGCTGAAGAGCACTGCCATAAAGGGGCACCAGGATCACAGCCCCTTGGGCTCACCCACTCCCTCAACACTAGTGCAACTCCAGTGAGCTCAGGGCTCTCCCTCAGGTGTCTTGGTGCCTCCTGGTTTGGTGCTGTCACCCCACCACGCCTGGGGACATCAGCATGGAGCAATGTGAGGCTGGACAGCAAAGTGGCTGTAGATCAGTGACAACCCAAGTCTACCCAAACTGCAGCCCAAGCCCACACCTGACCATGAGCCCTGAATTTCTGCACCCATGACCTTGCAGTGCCTGACAGAGCTTTAAATAAATATCAGCCTCTAAGTCCTCCTCTCTCCTTGATCCACCCAAAGGGTATCTTACCATCAGCAGGTCTACAAAAGGAGGGACCAGAACATTGCCCAGCTCATCCCAAAACAATAATCCCATGGGTGTTTTCAAAACAAGGGGTCACCTTATTCCACATCAGTCCAGTAGTTTTCATTCACAATGACATAAAAAGTAAGCTGAGCTTTGAAAGTTCATCTGCTACACTTTTCCTGCCCACGTGGAGGACAGCAGGATTGTTCTGCAGGTGTTTTCTGTTGACTCAAGGACTGCTGCTCCAAGGGGTGATGTCCAGAGGCTTCACAGTCCTTTACTTTGTTTCCCTTTCTCAGGTGCATTGTACAGAATCAGCTCAAACACAGAGGGGGAGTTCTTATGGTAGGGTGTAGGTTGGTGAGAGAGGGAAGACTGCCCAAGATTTACTCAAGGAGCAGCTCTGACCTCCCACCTTCCCTCCACACCACCTCTTGTCTTGAAGCATTTCAAAACCTCACACCAAAACAAGCTTACCTCAGAGCTTTCCTTTTACATTTAATAAACTGAAGTTTATGAATGTTAAGCTGATATCAAAAACCTGGAGATTTCACCTCAGCTTGCCTCGTTTCTGAGTGAGAGGTGCAACCACTTTAGCCAACTCCAAAATCACATAGCCCCTTTCATCTCACTTGATACCAGCCCAGAGGATGCATTTTTGTGAGATGTTTACCCATACAAGAATTCAAGGGTGTGACCAGCACGGGGTTTTTCAAAGGAAAAAAAATACTGAGGTCAGTTCCTATCAGGGCACCACACACTTGAAGCCACCTCAGATGTCAAGAGGCTTCCTGCCCAAGTTACTACACATGCACTGCAATTTAATAGGTTACTTATGGCACCAGCAGCATCAATCCTGCTTAGTGAAGGACTGCTGGACCCAGCACAGGTCTGACCCAGGTGGACAACGTGTCAGTTGATTCATAAACTGGGAAGAAATGGGTTTCCCATCATCTCCCACATGGATGGAAGGCTGCACTCCTGCAAAGCCATTCTCCCTCTGGAGGCTGCCGACACCAGTGTGACCATTGCACTTTCTGCCTGTGGAAGGACTGTGGGTGAGTGCAGGAAGAGGGAACCCCTGTGAAGAAGTGATACCTCAGTCCCCATGTGCAGAGGAGGCCACTGTGAGCAGAGCACAGCTCCAGCAGTGGCTTGCAGAGAATGAAGAACCTGGGCACAAGGAGTTATTTCCTTAAGCAATGTTAATAGACACTCATCACCCATAATACAAACAAATATACTCATTTTATTGAGCACAGTCCACTAGAAGTGGAGCCTCCATTTTTCTGTTCTCCTGCTTCTTGGAAATTTTTCATCAGGAAATTCTGGTCTGATGAAACAGGAACAATGTGCAAGACTGCAGCTTTCCAGACTAAGATGTAGGTGAGAACTGCAAAGCTGAGTATTCTCATACTATTCAGGTTCTGCTTGAGATTCTTCACTGTTTTTAAAGCAGGGAGGACAGACAAGAACTCCAGTGCTACAGGACAAAGGTTCATGAGAGCATTCTGGGCATCCTCTTTCTGTAGAAGTAATTTGGATACTTCTTTTGCAAGCTGATATGTTAAAAACCTCCAAAGCTGAGTTTGGTGGTGGCAACAGCTTGCTCATCCAACCCATTAGCTCCTCACCATGTACTTGTCAGAGTCCAGCAACAGGTCACACAGCAAGCTGCACCCCACCCAGACATCCTGCTCCCAGGGATCAGCAGGGACTTCCCAGGCAGGAGGCATTTTGAGTCAAGCAGAACAGCCTCACTGACCATCTAGATCCAACTGCTCCTTGAGGAGCTGCAAGTGAAGCAGCTAAAAACCAGATGAGCACAGGGAGAGCAGCATGAAGGACATAAGAGCACTGGTGGCATTTCCACACACACAACTTGTTCCACTAGAACTGAGGAAAAACATCTGTAGGAGGACAAAAGCTTTTTAAAGCTTCAGTGCAAAGGGTTCAACTCCCAGTGAGTGTCACTTTGGAGGGAGCCTCCTCCACTTCACACAGCAATGACTGGGGGAGCTCTGTGAATGGCTGAGGGGGCCTTGGGGTCTGCAGGGCAGCTTGAAGAGGAACATCAGTACATGGGTCACCAAATGACTCAGAAACAGAAAACCACAGAATGCTTTAGGTTGGAAGGGACCTTTCAAGGTCACCCAGTCCAACCCCCCTGCAGGGACAGGGACATCTGCAGCTAGAGCAGGGTGCTCAGAGCTTGGTCCAACCTCACCTGGGATGGTGCCAGGGATGGGGCAGCGACCACCTCTCTGGGCAGCCTGGCACAGGGGCTCAACACCCTCAGCACCAAGAATTTCTTCCTTCTATATAAATCTAAATCTCCCTCTTTGAGTTTCAAGCTGTCACCCCTGGTCCTGTCCCAACAGGCCCTGCTCCAAAGACTGTCCCCAGCTAATTTCTAAACCATCATATTTTTCACTTTCCAGCTTTATTTGTAAGACTTCAAAGCCAACCACCTTCAGAAACCAGCATTATGGATTTTCCATTGGTATGCCCATTTACCTCCACCAGCTTTACCATCAGTTAGGACTGAAATCCTGCTGGAACCCCAACCACATGTGCACAGACCATGTTGGCTGGAGGGGTGGAATAAGTGCAAGCTCTTGAGGCACCATGGCTGCTGTTTTCCCAGGCAGGCACAGAGAGGTCAAGATCCAAGAGACTGGACATGGACCACGCATGGTCTGAAGACGCAAGAAAAGAGGATTCTGCAGAATTTGGATATTCAGCAGAAAACCTAAGCAGTTTCTGTCAAAACTTCTAACGTTTCAACTCTTTTCCTTGGTCTTCCAAGGCCAAAGAACAGCTTTCCCCTAGGAGAGCAGAACCCTTCCCTGTGAAAGCCACACATGTGAGCCTAAGGAGCGCTCAAAGACCTCTGCAGAGGTGAGCAGAGAGAAGGGCCACTGCAAGGTCCCAGCTCCAGCAGTGCCAAACATCACCTGGCAAGAGCTTCTCCTCCAGACCCAGCACCAAACCATCACATCCAGGAATTCACACGCTCAGGAGTTTGAAGAAGTAACAGCAGGTTAATTATTGACTCACCAAAGCTATTTTTAAACCACTGCTGTGGCAGAGAAGAACCACAGAAGCTGTTAGAGCAGTAGATCCCCTGGACTGATGGTCTCACTCCATCCCCACCATGTGATCTGGGCCATCGGCTGGCTTACAACATCCTCAGAAGAGGAGAAACGTGCTGAATTCCCCAGCACTTGAATCACATCAGCATTTGCCAAGAACAGGCCTCCCTCGTTAGAGCTCCATCCTTCTCCCACCCTCCCAGGCTGACCCCGACTCCTTTGGGTAATAATTAACCTCCCCAGCCCCTGCTCACTCCAGCTCTGCATGCTCCAGCTTGGCACACACCACCTCCCAAATTAGCAGCATTGCAAAGCTTATTTCTGTTAATTATGCTGTTTTGGAAGGAGAAGAGGAAGGAAAGCCATTCAGAGACTAGTGGGGGTTTTCTTCTCTCCCTTCCCCCCCAGCATCCCTCAGGAGAAGGGACTTTGCACTCATCCTGTGCCCTCCCCAGACAGGGGTTGTGGTTTCAATTCCATGTCCCAGAAGTGAGTGCAGCAGTGTGAGATACCCCTGCTGGCACTGGAGGGGGCACAGCACGTGCTCCACACAAAGCTCTTCAGATGGTGGAGCTCCACCACAGTCAGGGCTCCAGCTAGCTCCCCAGAGCAGCTCACATTGCCTGCCTGCAAAGCCTCACATCCCAGATGCCACCACGACCATCAGAGAGCATCATCCAGCAGCTTAGAACATCCAGCCCAAGCTGGAAGAGGATGGAAGGTGTAGGTGTTGAACAGAAGACACAACCATGGACAAGGTGCAAAATCTCCCTTCAAAACCCACAGTCATGCTACAAGGGATGCTCTGGGGACTCTTCCCTTTCTCTCCCACCCCTGTTTTGTCCCATTGCATGCCCTCTTCCTGTGATGCCAAGCTGGAGGGCATGCTCTAGGGACAGAACCAGGTTGTGACCTCCTGCCACCACAACCGAGTGACACAGATGCACATCCCCCACTGACCTCTAACACTGTGGTCACCCAGACAGGACTCTGAAAACGTTTTGTGGCTGCTGAATTTGGTTTCTGCCCCACCATGGGCCCTTGGTGCAGAGACACTGGGGACTGGGCAAGTTCCAATGTCCCACATCACACAACAGTGGCAATGGGCAACCCAGTCTTGGCCATACTGGGAAGCAGCAGGTCAGACATGCCCTCAGTGATTTGGGGAGGGGGGGAACCCACAAAAAAAAACCAATAAAGACATTTCTGAGTCTTTTGTATGGACAGAATTATCCCATTTCCTCCTTTCTCCATGTCACAGGTTGATGGCCACTCTACAGGAGCTGTAGAGGACTCAGCCCCATCACACACACACAACAGGGCCACTGTCCCGTCACTCAAGTTGACATCTGAGGTTGCCTGAACCCCCAGGGCTGTTACAGACCTGGGAGCCGTGGAGGGAAGGAGCTGGGAAGCACCAGAGATGAGGAACCCCTGAGCCAACACTTGGCAGCAGTTGTAAAGCTCTGGGATTCCTTCATTGGGACAAGATGGGGAGATGCCACCAGCCCATGGGCCCTGGCAGTAGACAGGCTGGCCTCCTGGAGACCCATTCCCAGTGCTAACCCCTCCCCCACAGATGTGATCATGCTGAACAGTCCCATAAACAGCATCCAGATGTGATTTGGGAGGCTAAGTAATTGTTCTTGATCTTCTGACAATAGTGCCCAGAAGGATTTGGAGAAGTGACAAAAAGCTTTGAAGTTTTATGGGATGTGCTTAGAACTTCTACAGTGACAGCTCCATCACCCTTGTCCCACCCAGCTCAGGGGCTGACCACCCTTCCCACACCCAGAGGTGTTGCTGTGGCAAGAAAGCCAAGCCCAAAATTTGGAGCAATCTCCAATTGCTGGGCATCCAGGGATTGGGAAGCTTGGAAGCTGCTCTGCTGTTTATCTCCATGTTGGAGATCTGGAAGTTGCACTGATGTTGCCCAAGGAAAACTGCACTTGGGACATTTCCTCTTTTTCCTGGTCCAGGCTGAAAATACTGTGGGAAAAATTATTCCCAGAAAAATTGGTAGCTCTACGCCTGGTCTGACAGCAGAAAGCAAGAGGCAGAAAACCAGGGGAGCAGCTCTTCTCCAAACCAGGGGAGCAGCTCTTCTCCAAACCAGGGGAGCAGCTCTTCTCCAAACCAGGGGAGCAGCTGATGGGGTTTATTTTTTAACCAAGTTTCCCAAGGAAACAGAGCCAGCCACCCTGCCTGTCCATCCCCACAGTTTTGGCAACATTTGATTTGATTTATTTGATTGGATTACTTGAACATACGAATTTCATTTGTTTAGCAAAACCTGGGTGAGGACGAGCAACCCCAAAAGCCCTTTGAGGGGGTCTCCCCGTGCTGCCTCCCACCCCCTGAGCCATCCCTGGGCAGTAAAAGGCTGCAGCAGAAACTAAACATTTATTTAATAAGCAGCCTCGACAAACGGGACCCATTTTACAGCCCCCTCATGCAAACACCAGTTCCCATCTCGCTTCTCAGAGGTTTATTTTCAGCTTTCTCCTCCAAACCTCGAATCCTCCCCAAGCTGGGGCTGGAGAGTGGCTGCAAGAGTCATGTTTCCCAAAAAAAAAATTCCGGGAAAGGCACTCCTGCTTTTAATGAGGAGATGAGTTTTTTTTCTGCTGACTTCCATAGCCAAGCTAATAAAAATGGAAAGCAATCCGAAATTCCAGCAGAAGGGAGGTGTGGGGGAGGAGGAAAGGGAAGATACAGCTCATTTGAGCCTATCCTAAATAGGAGAAGATAATTAGCCACATATAGCCCAGAAAGAATAGCAACAGTATATGCAATTATTGGGAATGCACACTTTAAGAGCATTTGCCAAAAATGCCTGCTTTTATTAAAAAGGAATGGCTTCACAAAGGCCCAACTGTAAGAAAGGTTGTAATTTGCCCAAATAAAACTTAATTTGATCCATGAAATAGCTGTGGTTTATTGTGTAATATATGTGCTATGTGTTTTAATTTAATAGAATCCAATATAATTGTGAGCCAGTCGAGTTGCAGAGCAATTTTTGGGCTGTTCCCACAGTGTCTATAGCACAGATGCTACTTTGTGCATCCCAGCAGCACGGGCATAAATCAGGAGCGCGGGGAGGATTATCCACGAGGCAGCAAGAGATGGCTCCTCACACACCACAGGGCAAACACCACCTCTGAGGAGAGCAGGAGTTATTGACAGGAAATAACTCTGGATGCTGCACAGTTAACCGCTGCCAACCAGGCACCCAGGTGCACTTTTGGGGGGCTGGGGCAGTGGATGCAAGAACCTGGATGCCACCCGGCACCCAAGTGATGCTGTGGCACCTCAGCCCACCTCCCTTTCCTGGGGTCTTGCCAGATTCAGCAACCCAAGGCCACCAAGAGTGAGAGAAATGGAGATAAAGATTCATTTTTGCTTTCAAGGAAAGCTGTGCTCCCCGTTGGCCTTCAGACCACATCTGTGATCACCCAGAGCCAGTGCCTGCTAAAAGAGTCATGAGGAAGACAATGGGATGAAAGCACCAGGACGTCTCAACCCCCAGCACAGCTCTGCAGCCACCCCACACCCAGTTTCTTAGAAAACTTAGCTTAAAAACCATCCAGAGCAACCAGGTAGCAGCAGATTCACCATCAGCCCTGCTCATGGAATTCAACAAACGTGGCACCAACAGCCATCTGCACAACCCCATCTCCACAGCTGGCTCCTTCTGCAGGGCCATTTACCTGGTTGGGACATTGGATTTTTGGTTCTGGCATTTGTCAGACAAAGAAAAACCTGTGCTTTGGTTCCTGAGGCTCACTTCACACCTCTCCAAGGCACCTGGAAGGCAGCAGCTCTGACCATGCAGCTGCTTCATCCTCTAAGCCAGGACCTTGCCATGTCCTGGGCAGCTTCCTCCACCTCAGTCCCACCTGTTGGCTTGAGGCTACACACACCTACAACACTAGAGCAGCCCGTGGCACCCACTGAAGATTTGGGAAGCACAGGTACATTTACAAGCACTTCAGCAGCTTCTCTGTCAAAAACATTAATTCACCTCCCAAAGACCTGGAGATGTTCTATTACTTATGATGACCATGAAGCCAAGGAGCATCACACCGCAAGACAAGCCTCCAGCTCCTTCCTCTGCACCAACAGGGATTTTTTTCACTTTTTTCTTCCTAGTCCATGTGTGGGGGCCAATATTCAGCTTTTAATTATACATTGAACAACCCCCCAGATTTCTACTGTGGAGATAAAATCCTGTGAAGTAGGATTATGGTCGAAAGGCCAACAGACCCTACAGAATGCTGGCAAAGCCTGTGCCACAAAGAGATCTTAGCCTCTCTTAAGAAGAGATGAATGTGGTTTCTTTTAGCATTCATTTCTGTTCTGGCTAATAAAAGATACTTCAGTCACAACAGCACGAACATCAAGGGTAAGGATGATGAATATCTTCTCACAGGAGGAGCAGCAGCCTCTGGGACCTACCAGCAGCAAGTGGCTGCTTCTCATCAGTCTATTGCACAGTTTTGAAACACAATATTACTCCAATTAAGAGGATCTTGTCAAATAAACACACTCCACAAATCAAAGCCTGTAAGGACTCAGGTCCAGCACTAGGAGAATTGCTAATCTGGGTACTGCTACTTTGGGTGTATTTGGCACAAGGAAGCCAGACACAGACTGTGCAGCCTTCAACCTCCTGGTTGCACCTCTAAGACCAAAACGAGCCAGCTGGAGCCTCTGACAATGCTTTGGCACTCACAGATGAAGGTGTCCAGCAAGTTTTGCTGCCTGAGTAACACCTTAGAAGATCCCCATGTCCTACCACCTCCTCAGGTGATCCATAAAGCAGCCAGAGCAAGCCAGACCACTCATTTCGGGCTCTTCTGCAGGACCAAGATCTTATTCCTCACTGACAAGGAAATTTGAGGGCTGTGGCCTGCAGAAGCTCCACCTGAGGAGTCATTGCCTTAGAGAGGTAACTCACTGGCTGAAGACCAACTGAGACACCCAAGCCATGCAACACCCCCTCCTGCAACAAAACCACAACTGCTCTGTACAAGATGAGTTGGAGCAGGCCCCAAGCTCAGTGCATTGCTTGAGACCTGCAGGGCAGGTAGAAAGGTGGGTTTGGTCATAAGTCTGCTGTCCCTGTATCTTCTCTGACCACATAGGACTTAGGGCTACAGGGATCCTGCCATGCTGCTAGGTGGGGGCACCCCCAGCTCCTTCAGCTCAGCCTGACCCCCTGTAGCAGGGGAAAAAAAAAAGCACTTCCCTACTAAATTGCCCAACACATTCATCCCAAAAAGCACTCGGTGACAACACAGCCACATTTTGGGCCCAACAACCTTACTAGGACAACACTACAGCAGCTCCTGCTCAGAAGGAATTGCACAGAATCCTGCAGCACCTCAGCCAGAGCTGCATTAGGAGCTTGGTCCACACACAGCCTAAGCAGAAACACCCCGAGCACCCTTCTGCCAGGGGAATGCTTTTATTTCTTAGAACAGTGTAACTCAATAAAGACCTTAAAATAATGAGAACACAGAACACACCACTTACCTCAAGTGTTGAAGACCACAACTGTTCCAGGAAGGAGAAGAAACCACCTTTGAAGGACTCCTAGGGCTTGCCTAGAGGGGAGGTGGTTGTGACCATCTTGTTTTTATAGGGGTGGGGCAGATGACAAAACACCAGCAGCTGTGAGCAGCAGGTGAGAGCCCCGTTAGGTCCTGACCAAACCCAAAGATGCCCAGCTGCTCCTGCAAGCCCTGGCAGGGCAATCATTCCTCATTCCCTGGTGGAAGTGCCTTCCAGCCACAGCCACCCCAAGGGGTGCTCCAAGCACCAAATTACAGTCACCCAACAGCCCCCAAGTCCAAGCCTAGTGCTGGGGATTGTATTGGGAAGGCTTCAGATGATCTTGGGAGGGTCCAGTGTGGAGTTCAGCAGCATTAAAGTCCTACAGCTTCTGTAAAAGGTCCTAAGTTTGAATTATTACAGTAAGGTATTAAAGGGGAGAGACGGGACAGAAAAGAATACCTGTTATTTTACTTCATTGCCTCACCATAAAATTCCTTTTATTCCCTTTGAAGCCTTGCTGTCAGCTGAAAGAAAACTCCAGATTTATTCCTGGGGAAGCCTGGAGTAATAAAAAAAGGAAAAATTAAGCAACAAAAAAAAAGAAAAAAGAAGGTCCATCGTGGATTGCACAAGGGAAACTCCAAAGTTAACCCTCAAATTCCAAGCCACAAAATTCCTTTTGCTGATGCAAAGGTGGCACGGAGCCGAAATGGCTCAACCAGCCTTGTTGCCCTGTGAGCACATCCTTGGTGGTATTTCACCCAAAATATGGAAGAAGCTGGTAGGAAGTGGAAAATGATGGCACTGCTGCATTCATGTGTGCATGTGAGGAGGAGGAGGGCAGGGAGGAAGGCAGCAGCCAGGTGAGGATGTGAATACACAACCAGCTAGGTGGCGGTGGGAAATGCCCCAAACATCAAAACGGCCTCTTGACCAACTGTGAAAAGGACACAGTGAGTGATGTAAGTGGTGGGGCAGGAAACACCAAATCTGATCCAAAGGGGATAGAAAGAAATCCTGCAAAGCTCTTGAAAGTTGGCTTTAGACTCTAGTGACACCATCTGACACCGTTCCCTGACAACAGTGCCTGTAGCACAAACAGAAAGAACAATGTCAACTCTTTCTGCTGATGCTGCATGAACCCAGCCAATGTGATCCCCACTGACTAGCAAGCATGGTTATAATTTGAAAAATGACTTGGGAGGTGTCCCTGGGACATCCCCTGCTCGTGCCTCTCCCCGACGTCCACCCCAGGTCTGTGAGCTTCCCTGGTGGGACGCAGTCCCCTGGTGGGATGTGGTCCCCACCTTCCTCATCTTCACTCAAAAGAAATAGAAATACAAAGTGCAGTTGCCAAAATGTGTGACCCTGACATACATCAGGAGGGATTTTTAACAGTAAGTTTACATCCTGTTGCAGGCTCTGAGTTTTGAGCCACCAAGGAGGTCCCACCGCGTGTTTTTCTCCGCAGATGTGGAGGCTCCAAAAACATCCCCTGGAACACTGAAAGCTGAGGTGCTTCTGGACTCCAGTCTGGGCCCTGATGAAAATTGAGTATTTGGGGGTGTGTAATACAACTCTAAGCCTTGGCACCACTGGTCACGGGCAATAAATAACTTCACTAACCAAGCCAGGCCAGAGCACGTCCAACCTGCCCATGCAGGCGCACGGAGCTGCAGCGCTCACGGCAACCAAGCTCAACAGAAGGCACCAAAGGGCCTGATTTTATCTCCCAGCTACAGGGAGCGTAAATCAGCCCAGACAGGCTCATCTGACCAGGCCTTCTGGCTGCAACTGCTCCTCAGAGCAAATTCTTCCCCAGCAATGCTCTATCGGGTTATTGCCTGGATGGCAGACTGAGAGATCTACAGGACCAGCGTGCACAGAACTAACCCAACTCCCCTCTGCCTGGAGAGCTTCCCAAAACGCAGGCTACAGGGTCTCCAGCTAAGGATCCACCCAACCGCGAGTTGTCCAAAACCATCACCAAACACGTCTGGGAGATACCAGACTCACAGACAACCCCCGTGCCAAGGCTGGCAATGCCAACTGGTCCTGCTGGGGCAGCTTTTAGGGCCATGGTGTGTTCTGCTCTTCCCAGCAGCACCGACACCCATCAGTCTGTAGAAACCTGAACGTGCACACTCATCCTCACCATGTCCCCATCATGTTTTGTGGTAGCAGAGAGCTCACAGAGCCCTGAGCAATAACAGCTATGGGTGACCTTCACCTTCTCTGTCTGCTCCCTTGGCTCTCAACCTGTCCTCGTTTACCCTCCTCTTGGAGACAACTGCAGAAACCCATTTGTTGGTTTTCTAAGTGTCCTGGCTGAGCTGGGAGACAGTGGCCTCCCCTCTGGAAACTCCCCCTGACTGCAGAGCCACTGCTGTGGACTTCAGCCAGGGGCGGGGGGGAAAAAAAGACAATTAAACCCCCCCCTATAATGCGAATACTTTATTATCAATGAGTGACTGGTATTAGCTTTTTGTCTGGGTATTAATAATATTTCAAAAAAACCATACATCAAAATTAGGGCTTTCTCCTATTTTTGCTG
>NW_008610331.1:40536-40777 GCF_000691845.1 Merops nubicus | reverse complement strand
CTTTTTTTTTTTTTTTAAAAAAAAAAAAAAAAATCTGTATTGAAAGAATTATATAAGCCAAAGTGCATTTTTCTGGTTTTTGTCCATATACACATTGCACCGTACATAAATAATTACATTGTAAAAATGACTCCATAATTACAAGTATAATATATATTTTCATATAATATATAAAACTTTATATTAAATCTAGGTAGATGATATTTTGGGGATAGTCTGTGTCCTTTTTTTTTTTTTTTTG
>NW_008610331.1:428-40480 GCF_000691845.1 Merops nubicus | reverse complement strand
TTTTCTTTGCTTTTACCCTTTTGTCAGAGGCTGACCGTTATCGATTGTTACTGAGCAAAATCTCCAGCCAACAAGGACACGAGGTGATGAACTGTCTGGAGTAACAGGGCCCCCAGCCCTTGGCGAAGCTGATCCTCACGCTGTTGGGGTCGTAGGGCCCCTCCGTGGACTCCGGGTCGGCGGCGTGCTGCAGGAGGCAGGACTTCTCGTAGTCAAACACCTTGATGGAGTAGCCCGGCATCACCTTGCGCACGATGAGGGTCCTGCAGTGGGGGATGTCCAGTGTCGGGGAGTTGACGAAGATGGGGTGCTCGCTGCGGTTGTAGGCCCACACGCCGTCCGGCTCTTTGCTGAGTAAAATCCCGTAGCCGATTTTACTTCGAGTCCTTCTCACAGTCTCGCTCCTGTTCTCCAGGTTCAGCTGTCCCAGGCAGAAGCCGTTTCCTTGAGGTAGGTCGTAGAAGATACTGACAGACTGTTCGTACACTGCGTAGAGGCGGCCCACGCGCGTCCGGTGCTCCCAGTAGGCCACGTTGCACCAATGGCTCCTCTTCACGGCGTCGGGCGACGTGCTGGCGTCTGGGGGGGAAGCAGGGAAGAGTCAGGGGTTGCTGGGACCGCCCGGGAAAAGACAGCTATGGAGGGTGAGCAAAAGGCTCTTCCCACCCGTCGGCTTCGCTCACAAATTTGGTGTTCGACCCAAAGCCCATCCCCAACCCGAAGCCCGTCTCCAACCCAAAGCTTGTGCTCAACCCCAAGCGTGTTTCCAAATGAAAGAACCCAAAGCCCACCTTCAACCCAAGTTTGTGCTCAGCCCCAAGCCTGTTTCCAGCTCAAAGTACCTAAAGCCCAACTCCAACCCAAGTTTGTGCTCAGCCCCAAGCAGGTTTCCAGCTCAAAGTACCCAAAGCCCAACTCCAACCCGTTTGCGCTCATCCCCAAGCCTGTTTCCAGCTCAAAGTACCTAAAGCCCAACTCCAACCCAAGTTTGCGCTCATCCCCAAGCCTTTTTCCAACTGAAAGAACCCAAAGCCCATAGAATCACAGAACGTCTCGGCTGGATGGGACCTCCAAAGGTCATCTAGTCCAATCCCCCTGCCATAAGCAGGGACATCTCCAACTAGCTCAAGCTACTCAGAGCTTCATCCAGCCTGATCTTGAATGTCCCCAGGGATGGGGCCTCCACCATCTCTCTGGGCAACCTATTCCAGTGGTCTATCATCCTCATACTGAAGAACTTTTTCCTAATGTCTAACCTAAATCTGCCTTTTTCTAGCTTAAACCCATTACCCCTTGTCCTGTCACTACAAACACTTGTGAACAGTCCCTCCAAAGTTTGTGCTTAACCCCAAGCCTGTTTCCAGCTGAAAGAACCCAAAGCCCATCTCCAGCTCCAAACTCATCTCCAATTCAAAGCCTGTCTCAGATGCAAAGCCCATTGTCAAACCAAGTCTTGAGCTCAACCCAAAGCTTGTCTCCAGTTAGGTCAAATACCACCGAAAAAGAAGGCTCAAGCAAAGGCTGGGGACCCACCAGGCCACCCCCACCAGCTCCCATGGAGCTCAATGCCTAATTTCATGTTCAATCCCGTGTCCAGCAGCTGGGACCCTCTGTACTCAAGACATGTGCATCTGTACCACTGAGAGCCAGCACCTCTGAGCTTGGCGGGTCCCCAGGCTCCCCCAGCACGGCTGGGGTGATGTAGCCCCATTTTCAAGGTCCAGCTCGTGTTGGGATGTGCTTGGATGAGTGACCTGACAGTCACCTCTGCTGTGTGATATCCTCTGCCAGCGATGCCCGTGTTCCCACGGGGAACATGAAATCTGAGGAGGCATTTCATACCACGGGGGAGTAGCTGCTAGGAACCACCCATGTCCTCCTACAGAGCCACTGGAACTCTCTCCAGACCGACGGGAAACCTCTCCTCTTTCTAGGAATGACACTGCAGGCAGACAGGAGGGACGCTGACTGCCAGAAACGTCTCACTTAGGACTGCCTCTAGAAGGAGGATGGGAACTCTGGGAGCTGGAGGAGCCGCGACGAAGGCGAATTAACCTCTTGGTGGCCATCGCCCCGCTCCTACCACGCCAGCTGCAAGGGCAGCCATGGGATTCCAAGGGAGGAGCTCTGCCTCCAGCCAGCCCCGGGTGGTGCTGGGCATTAAGCTCCCTGACAGGCGGCCCGGTGCCCGCGGCCTGCTGACCCCTGGGCCTTCGTCCCATCGCCTCCCATTAGCCGGCGCGCGGGCTGATGCCATTAGTCTGCCCCAGAGCCCCCATTGACACACCGGATTTCTTCTCAGCCCCCTTTCTCTTCAGGCTCAAATTACCCCGGAGGGGAACGGGCTCTCCTCCCCATTAACCATCTTGGAATGAAGCGGCTTTGTTAGAGTTTAACTGGAGTTGTAACTATACCCATTTAAGATGGGGGAGGGGGGTTTGGGGCAGGCAGGATGCCTCTTGCCATGGGCCACGCTCATCGTCTTGCCCCGACACCCGTCGCAGGTCTAAACCACCCCAAAAAGGCCCGATTGGTCCCTTCTTCTCCAGAAATGAGCTTCAGGACCCAGCAGAGCTGCCAACAGCTCCTTTTTTGATTGATGTTTATCCAGATCTGAGAAGGGAACCCTGCAGCAATCAGACACTTCAACCCCACAGGGAGAAGAAACACCATTTCCCTGCATTTGTGGCAGTCCTCTGTGGAGGAGTGAGCCAACGCCTCTGTGCTCCCTCGTACTGCAGGTGGTGTCCTGGGCCTCCTGAAGGCATGGGAAAAGCCCTGCTGGACACAACCGGTTGAGATGTACCTCCTAAACTCAATCAGTGGCTCTGCACAGCAGAGAAGTGGGTGAAGACCCTTGGTCAGAGCAATAGTAGCATCCCAGAGCTGGGTGAGGCACCCGTGGTCCCCTGAGAACCACGTCCTGTCCACCAGCAGCGGGGTGAGACACCCCACCATGTCCCATGGCACCCTCGGGTCTTTGTGTGTCCACATTTCTGAGCCATCCTCAGTGAAAACCACTCAGAGTCACTCTGTAGTAAGCTCAGAGCCACTCTGTAGTAGGATCCTACATTCTGGTAACAACAACATACAGCAAACCCAAAGGGCTTCTCCCATTCTCACTCTTTGGCCAGTAACTGTATTTCCTTTGCCATCTCAAATGACCCCCTGTGTCTGGACTGCCAGGCATTAAACCAACAATCCAACCTACTCCAAAGTGTAATGAGCTCATCAGCAAGTGCATGATGGATATGTGGTACTCAAGTGTATCACTAAATACTGGTGACTGGACTTGACTCTTCCTGAGGTGTCTCATGATGCCTTCAGAAGCATCACCCATGCACACATTAAGTTTTAGGGAAGAAAGAGAGTATTTAAGTGTAACTCCAGGTTAGAAACCACCCCCCTGAAGCTGTCTAGTCCCAGTAGGATGCACCCAGATCTCCACCAAGAAGAGAAACGTTGATGAAATTGGTGATAAGAATGTTCAGAACCTCTTCGCAGTATTTCTGCAGCAGCTGCAAAAATCATATTAATTAAGTTTTATGGCATTAACACAAATCTGACCCAAACAGCCTTACCTAAGTGGATGTTACTGGACCAAGACCATCCTTAGCTATCTGTACAAACCTGTGAAATCAATAGCTTGGCACAGACAAGACTCTTTTGACCTTCTCTGACAATGTCCCTTGGTCTACCACCATGCAGATGATCAGTGCATTTTGCTCTTTAAAATGCACTATGGCAAACAGTTCCAGACTTTGAGAGGTGAACCAAGATGAAGTTCATAAATGACACAGCAGCAGAAAGATCAGGGACCGAGCAACTGAGTTTCATCTTCCACAGCATCCAGTAACCAGAGTCATCTTCCCCCTGGGACATCACTCAGTTGAGATGCCTCCAGTGCCTTTCCAAACCTCTTCTCAAATGCCAAATTCTGCTGTTGTCCCACTCGAGTGATGCTGGGGGGGCTCCAGACTAAAGCTCAGAGCTTTTCATCTCCTGGGCCGGGAGGCTGGTAGCAATTACTGAGCTCTGCATCTGTTTAACCTCCCCACCTCCACAAAGCCCTGCATGCCCATTAGGTAAGTTGGGTTTGTTATTACATTTTTCAGAGGCTACCACTCAGCCCCTGAATTTCCCTTCCAGCCTACGAAGGGGACGACTTCAAAACGGAAGTTTCTCCACCAGATGGATTCATCAGGGTGACATTTAAATAGGTTTCCCATGCTTTGTTGCAAATTAACATCCTTAGTGGGGGAGAGCAAAGTGGGAGGAAACCAGTGGCTGGTTTGCAAGAACACTTTGCTGTAGGTGCCACCATCCCCGCTCTCATCTCTGCTTTCAAGGCACTGGCAAGGATTTCAGCAAGATCATCAATCTACACACATTGAAAGCAGGGGAAGTTTTTTTTGCACCTCTTGCTTTCATGCATCTGAAACAGCCTTATTAAAACCCCTTCCACGTAATTCATGGCATGAGCTTCAGTCCATCCATCCATCCATCCATCCACATCTCAGTGGGTTGAAATCCTCCCTGCCAACATGCCTCCCATCTCTGTCACCTCGTCACAGCTCCTGCCCAGCAGTGCCAGCTCCAAGCACCCTGGAGATGTCCTGTGCCCCTTCACAGGGGTGAGGACACGAGGTTTAGGTAGCTGCACATCAAGCAGACGGAAGTTTCCTTCCCACCTCACTTTTCCTGGCCCAGGGTGACGAGAGGCTTTAAGAGCCATGCACCAGCTGCAAAAGCACCCTGCCCATGGCCTGCAGGCAAATAAAACACCCTGAAAGGAGACAGCTAAAAGGCTCATCCGACAAGGCTCTTCCTCTGAACAGCTCTTGGCAGACGGTGAGTCCATTTTCTCCTCCCCAGCCCCATCCAGGGCAGCCCTCGCGCCTGCCTCGCTCCCCGGGCCACGCTGGGTTCCTCTGCTGCCTTGGATCTCCCAGGGTGCCCAACCAAATCCTGCAAAGATGAACTCATCTGGCAGCCCTGACATAAAGCAAGAGCTTCAGCAAGCCCCCAGCACGAGGGGGCCTGGGCTGTGTCTTATCCCCTGCCAAGTATTAGCTTTGCCTCCAGCTATTAGCCACTACCACTCGGCAGCGAGCAGGGGCGGCCGGCACAAAACCATCTCCTCTGCCTTTTAAACAAATATTCTAGTTTTGCCTCCTTTTTTTTTTTTTTTTTTCCACGATGCCCTTTATGCACAGACCAGAAAATCCACTTTTCCCCCCCCTCCTTTTCTGTTGGAACAGAAGCAGGCTTGTTAGCTTTCTTTTGGAAGAAAGAAAAATATTTGAGTCCTGCAGTGCCTCCCTCGATGGTATAGCAGGCATTTTTAACTACAACCATTGTAGGCAGCTACAACTTGTAACAGCTACATTTAGGCTGGCGTCAGGGCTATCTCTTCCATCAAAGCCACCTTTATTGATCAAATGGACGGGCTGAAACTGCCTCTTGTTTACTCCTTCCTCCAAGTCGCTGTCGCCTCCACTGCAGTGATGCCTCGCAGCAGACACATCCGAGAGGAAACTCAAACATTTAAGATTAAAAAACCAACCAAGACAGACAGCAAGTTGGAGAATCAAAACCAGAACTTAATGGGAAAAGAGTCTTGCACGGCTCAGGCACAAGGAATCTGGGTAAGGGAATAAATGCAAAGAGCAAATACTGCAAATCCTCACGGCGTTAGCAGCACTGCTGCTTTTGCACCCTGCAGAGCGTGGAGGTAAAGAAAATAACTTGAGGGTTTAGATTATTTGTGATTTGACAGCGTTTTGTGCCAGTGAAGTTCAAAGCAGTGCATTGAAAGAGAAAAGAAAGATGCTTTTTTCCAAAACAAACCAAACCAAAATGCTGCACAGTCCCATGGTTTGCTGTTGCACTTAAAAGCAGGATGGAAAACACGGGCAGATCACAAAACCCACAGGCTACCTCTGATTTATGCTTCAGCTCTCCTGAAGCCACCAAACCTCTTCTCAGCAGGTCAAATGGCCCCCCCAAAACATGGCTGGTAGGAAGATCTTGCTGCTTAAGGGAACATGGGTGAGAAGGGAAGTTTGCTGCAGTGCTTTTAGGAACATTCCCCTTTTTGCACGGACTCCCGAGGAACAGTCACAAGGGCATCATGTCGTTTTCCCAAGGAATGGGTGATGCCAGCCCCTCCTTCCCCATCTAACCCCAAAACATGCCCATGGCCTTCCAGCCCCATTGAAAAAACAATAAACCACTGCACTCTCCAAAGGTGAAGGGGACTGGCTCAAAGGGATATCTGGGCACCTCAAGAGATGAAAGACAACATTCAAAAGTGTCCCCACACCCTATTTTCATGTCCCACCCTCCTGCACTCCTGCATCACAGGGCAGCCTAACACTCCTCTGGCCATGGAGCTCTGTTATGTCCTTTCTCAACAGCCAACATCTTTCCATTCAGTTTTATTCCACTTTAGATTTTGTTAGATACATGCTCAGTTTTTTTTTTCTCCTTTTTGCCACATCACAAATACATGCTTATACCACCCACCAGGCAGGAGCATGGAAGCAGGATGGTTATAGCCATGCACAGGTCACTGTGAACAAGGTCCAGGTAAAAAGCCTGGCACAAAGAACACACACATTTCCCAAAAATCTTTTTAACAGTCCACTGGGGAGTCATTGGTTAAAATAATCCCCCGTTAATACCCTTGGAAACAAGCTCCAGGGTAAGGAAGGGGTTAAAACTTTCCACAGCAGAAATGGAATTTTTATGGCCCTAAAGAAAAAAAATAAAACCTAATTGTCAATCTGCCCCAGCAAAGCTCACAACCATTTCCGTTAAGCCAATATACTTAAAATACCTCTGCCTTACAAGGTTCAGCTGGAATGCATCTCTGCAGCCCCCCAGAGCCCCCACCCCACAGCCAGCACCACGGCACCAGACCCTGAGATGCTGAGCACTGTCCTCTGGGGACACAGGGACACAAACCGGCCACCATCGGCCTGCCCATCCTCACTGGGAGTGGTGGGGTGGGGCTCTGAAGGCACCTCCCACCCCTGGAGGAGATGTGGCTGTTGGTGAGCCTGGCCCCCACCAGCTTGGTCAGCCTGTGGGACCATCCAGTGTCAGCTCCACCATGTAGGATTGAAGGCAAGACCCCAAGCCCACCTGAAGATGAATGCAGGAGGCTGGGCAGGATCTGAGCTGGAGCCTGCAGTGACTCTGGGGACACCAGAAGAGCAGAGGTAGCAGGAGGTTCTCCATGCTGTCAGCCAGGGAAAGTTTTGATGAGGACAAGGATAGTTTAGTCCCCTTTCCTAACTACCTGGTTTCTCCAGTGAAGAAGCTGTGTTACAGCAGGACAACGGGCTCCTGCAAGGAGATGCCAGTTGGGTGCAAGCAGGAGGCTGCACAGCCTGAGGCTTTTCCCTGCACCTCTTCCTTAAGACCTTGAATCAACTGAGGATCCTTTAATGTCTCAACTTTCAACAAGACAGAGTTGCTCCCTGGTTCACGGGGCCCTGGAAAGCTGTCACCAGCTCTGGAGCTGGTGACCAAGGCCAGCTGCAGGGACAGCAGTCTAGACCATGCTGCAGAGCATCAAACTCTCCCAGACTTCTGTTTTGCTCTGCTGAGAGAGACTTAAAGACTAATCCCAGCTCATATATCAATCAGAAAATAAAGAGTATGATCTGATCTTGCAATTGATTTCATATTACAATTGATCTGGTGTCACCGCTGTGGTGGTGGGGTCCCAACTCCTCCAAGCCCAGCACAGCTCCTGGGATGTTTCTCCCGTTGGATGTGGCTGTCATGCAGCCATGGAGACCAGTTCAGCTCACTCATCCAGCAAAACCCAACACCAGGACAAAAAAAAAAAAGGCCTTGCTGCCACCATACCCACCACAGAGGAGGCATCTTTGTCTTCCCTCTTTGTCTTCCTCCAGCCTTTACCTTGGAGCAGAGCTCTGGTGCTCCCCAGCCTCCTCCTTGAGCCCATCTAATTTGTTAACCTGGCAGATTATTAACTCAGAAGAACACTTGCACTGGGTTAATTAATTAAATTAGTTCAAAAAATGGTCTGATGGGCAACAGAGCCAGTGGAAGAAGCGTGTGGAGAAGTCTGGGGGGGAGTGGGGGACATTTCCATGGCAGCCCAAGAAACAAAAGCAACACAGGACAGGAGCCAATGCCAAGAATTAGGATGAAAACAATTTTCTCTGCATAAAAGAAACCACTCTGCAAAATCATCAGCTCATGCTAATTTTTTTTTATATCCTTCAAAGAAAAACACATGCCATGTTTAGTTCTGCCCGGAAATTTCTAAGTCACCATCAGTTAGCTTATTTTCAATCTAAACTCAAAGAGTTTGTTTCTAAACTACCTTCTCTGGCCATGAAATACTCAGTCTAAAACAGGATTTGAAGGTATTTTAGCAGGTTCTTTTTTTTCCAGCTCCCCTGCATGGTTTACAAAGGTCTTTTCAGCCAAGGGGGAAAAGTTATAGAAAGTAAAAAAAAAAACTGGAAAAGCCCAACTCAGGTATTTTTCACTGACATTTTTATGTGTTAGGCCAATGTTTTCAGAGATTTTGGTGATTTTATCTTTTTGAGTCAAAACTGTCTCCATATAATCTCTGCTTCCCTTGCTCACTGCTCTCCCAGGGACGTTCACCTCTTCCAAGTTCCTGGCCTGTGCATGTACCAGCTTTACACCTGGCATGTAAAAATTAACACAACAACGTAAACACACCTTCAAAAGGAGCCCAAAACGTAACCGCCTACCCTGGCTGCCCATTCTGAAAGCACCAGGCCTGGCATCCACCCCAATTTGGCCGAGACTCCTGCTGCTGGCCAGGCAAGGCTCATTCCTGAGTGCAGGACTGTGAGGGTGGGGGATACTGCAACCAAAAAATGGGGAAAAAAAAAATCCCTTTTTTTTCATGTTTAGGTTGAGAACTCGCATGTTTTCAGCTCCTCCAAACAACCGTGTCCACAATCCTTTTTTTTTTTTTTTTCCCAGAGCCTGAAAAACGCTGGGAATCCAGGAGAAATCACCCCATAAATCACTGGATGGCAGGTTTCCCTTTCAGCCAGTCCAAGGCTGCCAGTCCTGCCTCCCACCAGCCTTCACTTTTCACCCCCCTGGGGGCCACTGCAGCCCTGGCTACGCCACCCGCATCCCCCCGGGGCTGGGCTGGTGGCAGAACTTGGGCTGGCCAAATTCGGGGGGACCTCCTGAGCTCCCTGCTGCCTTTCAGACCCGTTTTGGCTTTGTGGAGCAATTTTAGGAGCTCTTAGATATCCCGACTGGTGCCCTCGGGGAGGGAAATAATCTGCTCAAGGACTGGAGCTGCAGCAATTCGGAGCACCCCGCGGTGGAGGAGAGCCTCTGGAAGAGGGTATAAATAAATAATAACAGTTTTCACTCCTAGAGAAGTTTCGGCTGAGTGCTTCAAAGCGGTTTAAAAGCAGCAATTAATTAGTAGGTCCCTCTGAAGAGGAACAGGAATAACACCACTTTCCACCTCCATCACGCCTCTCGGGCACAGCACGTTGGGCGCTGGACTGGGCTCCCAGCTCAGCCTGGAATCACCCCACTGGAGGGTGATGGTCCAGAGGCTCGGGCTGCAACGAATCAAAGCCCTGCCTGGTTCACATCAGCAGGAGATGAAGGGGTTTCTGCTGGGGTGGGGGAGGCACTGAGGTGGCAGAGCTGTTCTGGGAAGCCAGATGTTGAGTTGGTGAGAACGTCGCTGAAGTGGCTGCTGAGATGCCCCGAGGATGTTCAAGCCCCCCTGCTCCTCACTGCCATGCTTGCCAGGAGCCCTGGAGCATCCCCAGCAGCAGCAGAACCACTAACCCAGCACAGGATGCCTGACCAGACACCTCCTCTGGAGAAAACCAGCAGGTTAAAAACCAAAGAAGGCCTTTTTTTCCACTGTTGGTTAGATAATCTGAGGGCACTGAGCCCCTCTGAAGAAAGGCAGCTGACCTGCAAAGCCCACCCAGCCAAGGTGCTCACACCGCTCCCCAGCACAGCCTCAGCCCCAAATTACAGCTCAGTTCTTGATGGTGACAACCAAAATCTGCCATTTCCAGAAGGCCAAAGCTCAGTGGTTCCCCTACACCAGGCCTCTTTCAGGTGTCCCAAGCTGGTCACGCAAAACCCACTCTCTAAAACACCAGCAAAGCTGGAAACTTTGGGCACTGGAGCTTGCACGGGAAACGGAGCAGACTGCGACTGCAGCCACACTCTTTTACTTTTACAAACCAGAAATGAGCAGAGATGCTTCCCTGGGAGGAAAACCAAAGCAATACCAACCCAAACGTCACCACCTGCCGCTCTGAGAACCTGCAGTTGTGCTCCAGCCCGAGGCCACCTCGCCCCGCTACCGCACCTCAGTCGGATTCAGGCCTGGGAACAAGCCACGGGGTTTGGGAGGGGAGGCAGGCGAGGGGAGAAGCAGCGAGGGGGCTGAAGAAAGCCAAGGCCACCCAGATTTCTCTGAAGCGAGGACGCCACGTAGCCACAAGCGGCATCCTCGGGAGAAGATCGAGGCGCTGGAGACAGATGTCTGTCGGCTCGGTGCCAACAGCACTGCAACTATCAAGGACTTGTGAAAGCTTTAGGAAACTATCACCGACCTGGAAAAGAAGCTCCTCAGGGACCATGATTAGGAGCCCATCTTTTTTTTCTCCATATAGGTTGGGAATGAGCTGCTTCACTCCTCCCTGGATGGCTGGGTGCAGAACCCGGCCCTGGGCAGCCCCAAGACACCATCCTGGGACCTCTAGGAGAACAAAAATCTTGGGCTTTCAATCCAAAGTGCTGCTGGCACCCAGACCTGCTTGTGGTCCCCCCATCCCACCTCATCCTCTGTCCCCAAGAAGAGCTCTGGCTGACACCTCTCCTTGCCTGACAACTCTCTCCAACATCCTTAAAAAAGGTGCTTTTTTCCAGCATGGTATCAGTGCCCTCACATATATGGGAAGCAGACTGGGGCTGAGAGTGAAACAGAAATTCAGGCTTTGTTCTTGCTGGCCAAAGCCCAAGATCCTTCTCCTGATAAAGCTCTCCCTGACGAGGAGCCACAGCTCCATGGCTACCACCACGTGTCATGCCACCGTGGCTGCCTCGAGTCCTCGCTCGTGGCGGATTTGCCCAAGTTTTACAGGGAATTAAAGGATTTTGGGTGCCAGCATGGCCTCTGCAAGAAACAATCTTGGTGTGCAAAGCCAGATTGGTCACGCTGGAAGGATAAACCTGCACAGGGAGGTCTTTGGGCTCGTGTCTGTCGGGAGGAGAAAAGGCAACAGGGAGGGAGCTCATCCACGGCGTGAGCGAGCACGGGAAGAGCCCCGTGGAAGGTGGCCCGTGAGGCAGAGGCAGGTCTCAGGTCCTGGTGCTGAAGGAAGCCTGGGAGGTGCCCTGGCCCTGCTCACACACGCACGTCTGCATGGGAGGAACGTGCAGAAGGATGTGTGCACGCACCCCCACCCGCCACATTGCCCAATAGCTAGTTCATCTATTTATGGGTAAACATTTTCTGGGTCTACTCCAGCCCTTACTCCAAGCAGGCAGCTCACTCCACTGACAACTGCTCGTGGCCGGCATCCACGGGCTCTTACTCCCACTTGAAGCAAAGACTAAACAATGACTTAAGCATCTCAGGATTTAAGCAGCGTCGTTGGTCCCTCGTGTCCATCGTTGAAGCAGTGAGGATGCTTTGCAGGAGGACCTCCACCACCGTGGAGATGGAGGATGATAACCCTCCTGCTGTCTGTGTGCCACGGTGGGTGCACTGGGAGGGGTCTCCTGGCCCTTCTTCTGGAAAATCCACAAATCAGCAAGCCAGAGGAGGAAACACAGCACAGTGCACACAGTTCTTCTGGGCTGGGATAACATCACCCAGAAGAACTAAACATACCTCACCTTTCTTATGCTCCCTGGCACAGTGCTGTAAATTTATTAAAGTGCAGATGAAGAAGAAGAAAATTTGTGCCATGGTTAAGCAGGGGATGGGGGATGGACCACGAAATATGACAACGTTCACAAGCATCCCTGCAGCCCGGCGAGTGGCCTCTCAAAGTCCCCAAAAGCACCTTCACGGTCATCTCCCGGATGACAAAATTCCTAACCCTGTATTTGCCCGTGGAGGGTGGAGGTGACTCATGCTAATTACCCTCCCTGGCCAAGAAGGACTTGTTTTCATTTCTAAAAACCACAGTTTCTGGTTTTTTTTTTTTTTTTTTTAAAAAAAAAAAAAAAGAGAAATACCAAAATATACACAGAACTCCATGGGACACAGCCTGTGCTGCTGCACTAATACAAATCCCAGACACCTCAATATTCCAGCTTTGCTTCATATCTTCAAAAAGAAAAGGATTAATGAGTTACAAGTGATAATTATGCATTTTACATATAGCACAGACACAGCCAGGGATGCATGGCAGAGACGTAGCCAGCATTAGCTCTGGGTCTCCTGATTTCCAGTAACACCCCTTCAATACAACCCACCAAAAATAATTTGTGAGTGCATGAGCAGAGCTCAGGGAGGGTCTTCACTCAGATTAAAAACCCTCAGACCTTTCCTGGACACGCTCTCTTTGGAGGGCAGCTGAAATTTAAAGTTAAAAATAACCTTTTCAGGACCAGCTTGTGCAGGGTTGGTGGCTGCAACTCCTCCACGACACGTTTCAGGGGGGGAAGGCACAGGCTGCAGTTATAAACTCTGCAAATTAAGTACCAGAGCAAACGACCTTCCCATGGAGAGGCAAATGGGAAGGAGAGCAGGTCGGGCTCTTTGAAAATCAAGGACAGGGAGATTAAGGGAGCATGTGAACGCTTCGTTATGGCTAACGAGTTCAAGACTGCAACCCCTCGACTGACTGAGAGAGAAATGCCAAAGCATTCCCCTCCCCTCAAAGGAAATCGATTTTAAAAGATAAAGTAAAGCACACTGGGGGGAGATACGCCTGGTATTAGACATTAAAAAGGCAGCCTGTCAGCAGCCTAAACCAGACCCATTTTTTCTCCTCCATTCTATATATACCATAGGCATAAAATATCCACATGGATGCAAAGAACCTCCCTGCACAAAACCTGAAGAATAGCTGAGTTTAAAATCAGGGTGGGTTATTTTTGCAGGGCTACATTCACAGAGCTCCAACGAGCAACACAGTTCCCACTTTGGACAACTTTTGCTCACGATTGCAACATTTCTGGCTCTTTCTGATGTGGATGATGTGGAAGCCTCATCTTTCAATCCTGGCATCTGCATGGTACAAACAAACCGATGCCATCGACGCTAGAAACTCTGTCAAGTTCCTGCACTAGGATCCTTAAATTGTTAAAAATAGGAAAGAAACTGCACAGTTCACATATTTTATAAAGCTGGGTTAAATCAACATCTGCAAAAAATATCCCAGTTAAACGAAATAGCAGGATTTCATTAAGTAAATTGCAAGTTGGCAAAAATTCTGAAAGAAAGGGAAAAAGCCACAGCCAGCCCCGTAATGTAAACCTTATTTTAACTGTGACAGTGAGGCTGTGAGAGGCTGTTTCCAAAGGAAAAAAGAAAAGAAAGTTTAAAAAAAAGTACCTGTTCCCCCTGTTCCCACCTCAGCACATCACGGTGCCTGCAGTCATCAGGCTAATGAGCTCCTCCCCAAGGAGGAGGAGTGGGACACGCACCCCCTGTATCAAACCCACCCAACCTGCATCATCCAGGATTTTCCAGCCCCCGGATGCCTGCGTGGTGGTGGGGAGTGATGGGTGACGATGTCTGTGGAGCCCCTGGAGCAAAGAGGACTCGGGTACATCCCTGTGGGTCTGCAGCCCGCGGTTCCAAGCCCTTCTCCTGGAGGCCACGCAGCCGAAAGCTGCAGGTCTGACAAACAGCTCAGCCTGCATGACACTTCATCACTTCCTACATTTTGGACACATTCTGCTCCCCTGTGCAAGACCAGGAGGCAGCCAGGGGCTGGTGCCTGGGGACGGCCTGGTGGCACCTTACCCTTCCAGCACGGGCTGCATGGTCCTGCACGGGTGCCCAGGAGCCTGGGTGGCAGCAGCTGGGCTCCTCACTTAGGTATCTTCAAGGAGCCCCTGAAGGACAGGCCGTGTGTCCTGCCCCTGAGCAGGGCAGTGGTGCTCACCCGCAGGGAGCTGCTTCTGAGGTTGCCTTTGGGATCTCTGTTTTAGGGTGGTCGTGGCACCACGTGCACAAACTCATGGTGCAACATCACGCCCAGAGCTTCGGGGCTGACCTCAGCCCGGAGGTGTGGGCACCTGTGGCATCGCCCGGGGTGGGCAGGGAGCGGGCAGGGCATCACCTGCCCTTCCAGCCAGTTTCCCAAACCTGCCGAGCTCCTTTCCTGCCCGGGGTGAGTCAGGCAGGCTGGGCTGGGCCGCGTGGGGACGCCGGGCTCTTCCCACAGCGCCGGCCAAGAGCCTCTGCAGGAGCCTTTCCTGTGGGGAGCGGGCACCGACGCTGCCCGGCCGGCTGGGCTCCTGACACCCTGGGCAGCCCCGTCCTCCAGGGAAACACCCAGCACTGGGCACTTGGGCTCCAAATATTAGCTCCAGAATTGCCGTGATTACCATTTCCCACCCAAAAAGCTTCTCTGCTGAGGGGAAATCACCTGGAAGCAGAGCTCTGGGATCAGGAAAGTCTCTCGTCTGGCGCACGCTGAAAACTGTTTGCTCTGAAAATAATTGCAAAACCTCCAAACAAAACCTAAAAGCAACCGTTCAGTATGCAAAGGCAGAGCTGAAGAGGAGACCTTTAACAAAAAAGACCAATTATTTGTTTACAACGTTTTGGAGCTTTGCTATTTTTCCTGGCACTTAGGAGACCGGAGTTATTTTGCAGGGCTGTTTGCTTCATGAGGAGCCGAGAAAACAGCGATCCCGTTTCCTTTCTGATCTAAACATCCGTCTGCCGTGCAAGCAGGAGGAAAAAAAAAAACATAACAAACCACCCTCCACCACCCCACCCCTCCCGTGCATCTCAGGAAACACAAGGAAGGGGTGGTGGGTGCCAGTGGGGTGCAGAGCAGACAGCCACCCACCCCCCTGCTCCCCACTCAGCGAGGTCTGATCGTCCCCCTGGACTCTGGGCACTGGGGAGGTCACACCTCGAATCCTGGGGTCAGTTTTGGGACCTTTAGGGGCTGGAGCGTGGCCAGAGAGGGGCAACAAAGCTGGGGAAGGGTCTAGAGCCCAAGTGTGGGGAGGAGCAGCTGAAGGAGCTGGGGGTGCTGAGCCTGGAGCAAAGGAGGCTCAGGGGAGACCTTCTGGCTCTGCACAGCTCCTGACAGGAGCCTGGAGCCGGGGGGGGTCGGGCTCTGCTCCCAGGGAACAAGGGACAGGACAAGAGGAAATAGCCTCAAGCTGCCCCAGGGGAGGTTGAGCTTGGACCTGAGGAAAAATTTGTTCCCCTGGAGGGTTGCCCAGGGCTGTGCCAGGCTGCCCAGGGCAGTGGTGGAGTCCCCACCCCTGGAGGGGTTTCCAAGCCGTGGAGATGTGGTGCTGAGGGACATGGGGCAGTGGGGACCTGGCAGTGCTGACTCAACAGCTGGACTCGATGACCTTAAAGGTCTTTTCCAACCTAAATGATTCTATTGCCACTCAAAGGGGCACCTAACCCATGCTGGCTCTCAATAAAAGGGAACAGCTGCCCCAGGGAGGTCTGGGCCACTCTCCACAAAACAGACCAAACAAAGGACCTCTGGTGAGAACCTCACATCTTCCTTTAACACATCCAACCAGTCACCTCAGAACCTGGCAGCGAGGGGGATGCTCTAGGGTTCAGGACTGGATAACCAGAGTCATCAGAAGGGTGAAGGTGCTGGAGATGTCTGCACCTCCCTGAAAAACCACTGTTGAGACAACCACTTCCATCTCAGACATCAGACATCAGGCCACGACATCAGCACCTCCTGAACCCCCAAATGTCACAGCAGGAGCCCCCAAGGCTGCAAGTCACAAACCAAACCCTGCATGCTGAGATCCTGCATGGGCGATTGCTGCACCTCCAGCAAGGTGCCTGGTGGCCGTGGTGCCTCCCTGTTTGGGGGGACACGTGTCACCCCCCAGGACCTCTGCTGTCCTTCCCACCATCTCCTCCCAGCTATGCCTTCCAACCTTCAGAGAGCAAGGGGCCAGCTTGCCATCATGTTCCTAAATTTCCTGGCTTTTGAGGACACAAGCCAGGCCATTAACATTATTTATAGGTTCCTGTGTATGAGTTTCCATTTGTTTGCCTGCTTAAAAACACTGAGGTGAAAAAAAAGAAATTCCTGGAGGTCAGACAGTTAAAAAACCACCCCCACGTCCATGGTCTGATGGACCTAAAGGCTCGGCAGCTCCTTTAGAGACATAACTGTTTCCTTAAATGCTTATTGTGTAAATATTTAAGCTACTTTATAAAATTTTTACAATGTACTTAGGAAGTCTAAATCTCCCCAGCCGAGCACGGCAGGCGGCCGGGCAGCGCACGCTTCGGCCCTTTTAAGAACACAAACAGGGACATTTCCAATGCTAATGCTGCACTCAAGGGGCCCTGAGGTCACGATCTTACAGAAATAATTACTAAGCTGATCCCCCTTCATTCACCCCCAAAACAGAGCGTGGTTATGTGCAGCAGCCAGTTATTGCAATGAGCTTAACTCCAGTGTCACTGGGTTTAAAAAAAATCTCTTTACAGTTATTGTGTAGGGGTTGGTATCGTGGATCCTGGGGTTCTTTTCTTTGAAACACAGCACCAGGTTTAATGTCATACAGGCAAAAAATTATCTAAGCCCCAAATCATCCACTAAAAAGCATCCACTTCAAGAATTGAATATTTTTTTCAAATGCTGTGTAGCCGGTTTGGAGCAAAGCCTGATGAGTTTTCTGCATCCCTCACCAGCATCAGCCACTCTGGTGGGTGCAGTTTGGAGAGATGCACTTCTCAGGGGAGAATATACCCTTCCATTAAAAAAAAAAATAGATGTGTTGACTGACAAGTCTGCATTCAGGGTGGTTTCCATATGGAAAGCCGTGCAGCTTGATGAGATTTGCTTGGACACGGTGTTTCCCAGCTTGAAAGCTTCAAACAAATGCAGATCTTCTTATCTCACGCAGGAAATGACACGTTTAGCAGGTTTTTTTTCCCCCAGAATGGCTTCTTGACTATAGTTTAGGTGTGTTTGAGGGCAAGGAGAACAACAAATGGAAATGGGGGACTGGAAGTTTATACACTTTGCAAAGCACAGCTTTTTGTTGTATATGATGAAGGGCATAAAAAGTCCAGAAAAAACTTGGACGGGAGTTCAAACACCGATGCCTTAAAGATGAAAGCTTGCTCTTCAATTAAATGTTTAAATAAAGTTTGCTCGTACTAAATCATTTAAACATTTTCACATTCCTTGCATTTCTAGAAGCACTGTTCACTTTTATTTATTGTCATAACCCACTGCCCTCAGCAAGGGACCACGGCTATTTGAGGCAACCTGTTTTCTGGAGGGAAAGTTCTTGCAGAGCACTAAAAATCCACAATGAGCAGGGTAGCCTGACGCTTATTCTCCAACCCCCATTTAGTCTCCAACCACCATCATATTTTCCTCTTTTTTCTTAAAAATAAATTCTTCCACGCTGCACATGGGGACAGCCAGGTTCTGCTCTAAATATTGACCAGAGATTCAAAGTAACTTGACTGACTTCACTGTGGTTGTATTTAGACAGCTGTAAGTCAGAGTAGAAATTGGCCTGGGCGTTCAAATTGTCTTTTTTAGAAACGCTTGGGCCGTTCCAGTCTGCTGTCAGTGATGAAGTCACCCTTACTCATCCCAACACGGAGTTCAGCTCTGCCATCAGCACCATGAAACAGCTCCAGCAAGCTTAAAATCCGCGCGCAACTCCTTCCTTTGATCATAGAATCACCATGGTTGGAAAGGACCTCGAGGATTATCAAATCCAACGTTCATCCCAACATTCCCCTAACCACCAGACCATAGCCTCAAGTGCCACATCTACTCATTTTTTGAACACCTCCAGGGTTGACGACTCTACCACCCCAGTTGCACCACTGATCCAATGGCATCCAGTGAAGGGTCCAGCCATGGATATTTTGGCCATCCCTTGCTTCCCAGCGCTAGTGTCTCACCAAGGTTGTGTTAATGCTCATACACAGCAGTAATGGCAAAGAATCCAGTGCCCTGCTGCCACCATGATGTAAGGTGCTGGGGAGGCTTTATAGTGACTGGGGAGCCAGGCTCAGACCAGCAGACCTGGGATGTCTCATTCATTGAGGTGCACATCTAAACTCCTTGAATTTGTTGAGGAGGTCAACTCATGCCATCAGGAAACACAATGCTCAAGCCAGATCTGCAATGCAAAAAAGATCTAACCTGCCCTCCACCAGCCAATGATACAAAGCATAAAGCAACGAGTAACTATGGGGAGAGCTAGAATGAACTTGGCATGAGCTCAGCTCAAGAGTGGAAACACTGGAAGGGTTTTTATCACAGAACATGTAGGAGAGGAATGGAAATCTGAATTTAAGATGGAGCTTGATAAACACCATGTGGTTTCCAAAGACAGAAGGTGACTGGGCTAAGACAGCCAGTGTGATGTTACCAGCCTTTACGTTCTTACTTCTTTGTAAATCCATCATTAAAGGAAAAAACCAGCCCAGATCCAAGGGGACATTACTCTTCATGAATCTCAGCTCTCGCTCGATGCTCAGGGTACCCTGGTGGCTCCACCCCAGCTGTACTCCCCTGCACCTCTCCCCACGAGTTCCCAGGGCTGTTTAGTTAACGTGTCGCAGTATAAAACTCCGTATTTATTTTGGCACTATTCACTCAGAAGGCCCTAAAACCCAACTAAAGCCCGTTCCCTTTTCTGTGTATCTCCAGCTATTGACACTGCTCGGGACCGATTTGCAAAACCAAACAAACGCGCTGTTGTGGAATGGAGCTGGAAAAACAATCAGGAAGGTGCTGGAGAGCTGCTCCCAGGTTCCCGCGGGGAAGGCTGGAAGGGGCAGCAGCCCAGGAAAAGATTACAAGAAATTAAACTTTTACTCTGATAACAAGAGGAGCTATTTTCTGCCCATGACATCATGCTCCCGACCGCTATTCAACAATGGAGATAGCCCAGCGCTGGTTGAAGTCGTGGAGGACTTTGCTGCTCGTCTCAGTGGCCAGCATGGTACCTTTCCCTCTTTTAAAAATAGATTTTCTTTTGCTTTCACATGCCTCACAACCCCCCAAATCTTCTCTGCTGGCTTGGCTGACGTGAGGATAAACCATGGTATCCTGGGTCCATGCGAGCAAGCCCAGACCTTTGGAGCTGCATTCCCCAGCAGCAAATGATGGGAGAGAAGCACTTTTAAGGCACAATTCATCTGACTTTTAGACTTCTCCCTTACAAAGGAGACAAACTTTTTCCCAAGTGGCTATTTTAGTAGCCAAGTGGCTAGTAGCTTGATCTAGTTGGAGATGTCTCTGCTTGTGGTGGGAGGGTTGGACTAGATGACCTTTGGAGGTCCCTTCCAGCCCAGACAGTCTATGATTCTATTTTCTCCCTGTTGACTGCAGTTAAGTATCTAGAAGAACAGCTCAGACATGAACATCTGTATTACTCTAAGATTGAGGACTGCTACCCAGACAACATCAAAATGGCCAAAAAAAATTATTAGCTCTTTGATTACACAGAACAGCAACATCTCACTAAGACAATTCAAATCTGATGGGTAATGTAGCACCCTACTTGTGACCCTGGATGTGAAATCAAGCTGGAAACAGACTGAATATAAATACATTAGTGTATCCTTCTACCTGCAGACACAAAATTGATGTGTAATTGGTGACACTTAGCTACAACTCAGTAACTAAAGGGCATCTTCACTATTTTCCATTGTTGCCAAGAACAAAGCACTCCCCCACGCCTTGAAGAAGGTAAATGGGATCTCCCTACAGTCTTTTACAGCTACAAACCATGTGCTCCAGGCTTTTCAGAAATCAAAGAAGCTGATACAAGATTAAATGGAGTTTTTGGGAGAACCAGGGGCTGAAGAAGTGTGGTGCTGTGGTGTGCAGGAGATGGTGATGTTACTACATATATTCACACAGCCCCTATCACAGAACCAGTTTTTTAAAATCGGAGCTGCTACCAATTTCTCTTGTGGCTTGAAGGTCCCTGTGATGGCCCAACCCAGCCATGAAAGGGTCTCTGCCTCAGCAGAAAAAGGGTTTCCCCTCGTGTGCAAAGAAAAAGGCAGAGCACTGAGTCTTTTTCAGCCCTGTTGCTCAGACATCTACAACAGCAAGTCCCTTAGGCACATCCTTGCTCCACTCTGCAGCAGAGACATGGTAGAGGATGGGGTGAGTGGTGGCACAGCCCCACGTGCCTCCCCCAGTGAGAGCTTGGCCTCGGCCAAACTCACCTGGTCTCAGGTTTCCTTACAAACCCTGAAACACAAACGCATTCCTAATTCTGCTGGAGGACCCGAGCCAACTTTCTGGCAGGGCTGAATTTGGGATTGAAACAAGGGGAAAAAAAACACAGCGGTTTTGACCCAAAACCAAGATCTCCCCCTCAAAACTTGGCAGTTCCCACTGCCTTTTATTTTGCCTCAAAACCCAGGGCTCCAACACCCTCCTCCTTTGGGAAGGGGTGGGATTTTCAGAGCTCTGTGAGACACCCAGCTCCCCGCCCGATGCTGGACACCCCCATGGGCGTGTGCTGCAACAGCCAGCACTTCTCCAGCACAAAGAGGAGGCAAACACAGCGTTTAGTGCAGCAGAACCCCCCAAAAAGACAGGAGCCCATTCCCAACCCCTCTCTGCAAACCCCACCCGTGCCCGGAGACGAGCATTCACAACGGCAGCAGTCGGTGGCTGCACACAAATATAGCTGCAGGCATCTTTCCGACTGCTGCACAGTCGAGTCTAAAAGCAGGATGTTTGGCTGAGCTGCTCTTCCCTCAAATAAACACCCACAACCTTACTCAAAACAGAGAGGCACCGCTCTGGGAGTACTCGAGTCGACTGATTTCCAAAATCCCAGCCTTGGTTTTTCCCCTGTTGCTGCAGGAACGCCATGGGCTGGATGGTACCTTGGGAAGGGAGCGATGGCCAGAGCACTCTGAGGGGCACGGAGGCAGCCCAGGAAGTGTTTTCTCATAACTCTTTTTGCAGAGAGCTGCAAAGTTTCAGCTAGCCAGAAAAATCTTGTTTCTGAAGCCCTGAAATGTTGAGAACTGCTCCCTGCATCACACTTCGCTTCATCGCACCAGATGGAATTAATTCAAGGTATCAGGGTGACCCGATATTTCCAAGCCTGGGAATGCATCTGCATTTAGCACTCACTGATGCCTTTGTAGCACTGATTCAACTCAGTTTGGAGACCACAAGAGTCTCCAGTCACAGATGACCCTGCATCCCCGGAGCAGCGCTTCGAGGAGCTCCAGTCCCATCCCTGGACCTCCAGTTAAGACAAGATAAAGATACAGCACTTTGGAAAACCATTTCTGCTGCCTTACATCACATTTCAGCTTCTTCACATGACACAAGCATTAAATGCAAACTTAAAGGAGAAGTAAGTAATAAAAGCTCCAAGATCTGCCCATGCTGTTTCCTTCAGGTGGAGGCACTCACCCAGGCGCTGGAGAAAGGCTCTTTCTCTCCACGGGGGCCATGAACCCCCACCACTCCTGTTTGTGGCTCCCTTTGCCACTCACAGGGTTCGACCCAAGCCAGCAGAGATCCCAGCCTAGGTGAGGAGCCCAAGCCAAGACGTTCATCCTGATGTATGTTTTAGCTACACACCCAGTTCACCAGCCTGTGCTGCCTGCACCGCTCTGGGACAAGGAAGGATGGATGTGAGCAGGCATTCTGGTACTTGGTGAAGCACAGAGGTGTATTTTTAATGCTTTAACCAGTTTTGTTTGCTCTTAAACCCTCAACTCGCTTGCCTGCATTGGAAGCATCCTCTCAATGCCTAAGCCCCTCCTGGGTGTTTGAACAGGGTGGAAAACACGGCTCGAAATCCCAGCAGATGTTTCCCACCACAAATGCTCCAACACAGGGATCTGCTCCGAGCCAGCCTGACCAGCAGAAGAGCCTGAGAAACAAATAAGTGCCTTGTCCTGACAAAGCTCTCATCAAAGCAAGCCTGTGCTGCAGTGGCTGGAGGTGGCTGAGCCAGGGCAGCGAGCCGGGAAGCCGCGCAGCACATCCCAGAGCATCCTGATCCCTTGTGGGCACCCAGGCAATGCTCCGAAGCTATTATTTCAGGATTGAAATAATATTGTGTAGAAATCTCAATGAGAATGAGAAAAAAAAGGGGGCTGGAGAGGAACAAATGCTTCCTGCAAGGCAGCGATGGAGTGGCAGTGATTCGAGCCGTGGCTGATCTGGGATTATCCTCCAGCTCTCAGAAATGTTCTGGTGTTGGGCAGCTTGTCCTCATTTAAACCCTGACTGATCATAGCACACACATCCAGTCAGCTCAGGCCCTTCCCAGGGGCAAGACAAGGCAGCCCAAAGACATCACACACTCTCCACTCCCATCAACCTTCAGCTCTTCTGTGGTGGGCTCTGAATGCAACTCCCCAGACTCTGACAACCCTTTCACCAGCACCTTTGCTGTTGTTGCTGTTTTGTTGCTGCTGATGCATTTTGAAATGAACAATTAAAATTTTGAGCACTTTGGGATGTGCATGCAGACGTCAGGCTGGATGGGAAAGGGCTTCCTGACCCACTGGGGACAAAACTTGTCTAGTGACAGACCTGCTCCAAATACACAGAACATCACAGAGTTAGACAGGTTCTCACGCTGTTGCTTTCAAGATTAAATTACTTTTGGAAAAAACAGACTTCAAGCCAAAAATGAGGAAACTTTGCAGTATCATTTTCACCTTCTTGCTCTCTACAACTATCTGAAAAGAGGCTGGAGTCAGGTGGAGATTGGTCACTTCTCCCTAGGAACAAGCGATATGACAGGAGGAAACAGCTTCAAGCTGCCCCACGTAGGTTGAGCTTGGACCCGAGGAAAAATTTCTTCCCCTTGAGTGTTGCCCAGGGCTGTGCCAGGCTGCCCAGGGCAGTGGTGGAGTCCCCACCCCTGGAGGGGTTTCCAAGCCGTGGAGATGTGGTGTGAGGGACACGGGGCAGTGGGGACCTGGCAGTGCTGGGAGATGGCTGGACCTCATGATCTGAAAGGTCTCTCCCAACCAATTCAATGCTACGATTCTGTCCTGACGTGTGCCCTGCAGGACGGGTTGGGGGGACTGTCCACCAGCACGTGTGAGTCCCTGACTGAGCGCTCCAGGACTAGTTTCCCATCAGGAACGAGCCCTGGTCACCCAGTTCCTGTGGTGGCCTGGAGCAGCAACGCTCAGCTCTCCCTCCCTGCACGTTTTACCCAAGCCAGGAGCCGACGCTTGGCTGGGAAGCCGCCGAGCTCAGCGAATGAAATACCAAGTGCAAGCAGCCTTTGAAGAGAAGCCCTTCAAAGACAGGCACATACCAAATCCACTGAGGTTTTTTACACAAACAAGTTCAGCATGGCAAGAGCAAAACTAATTTGCAAAGATCTTTAATGTTCGAAGTCTCAAATGACCGACCCTTTCAAGTGCAGCTGAATTCAATCTGGCTCTGAAGGTCCACACTGAGAGCTGGACGTGGAAAAGACCACGGATATTTCCAAATATGTGGTCGTAATTACCTGGAAATGAAGAACTACTCTCATTTCTTGCTGAAGCAGTGAGGACGCTGCCCAGAGCACTCCTGTTCTAAAACTGATGGGCAAGATGTACATACGAGTGACTTTTTTTTTTTTAAACATACTTTTGCTGACATTTCCCTTTCATTAAAATAGCTCAACAATGGGGGGAAGAAGCAACTCACCACGCACATAGGATCTTTACCTTACTTTGTACTCGGGAAGGAATTTCCTTGTTCCCCTCTGGGCTGGAAGTTTCCAGTCACACGCCAGTGACTTCAGCAAAGCATCACATGGCATCCCAGAAACTGGTTTGCTCCCTTTTTTCCAGGAGACAGCCAAAAATCTTTCAAAGATGAGCATAAATCAGCTCAGCTAAAAGAAGAGGGGGGTCTGGTTCTCCAACCATGCCACCACCTTGCTCAGTGGGAAACAACTTTGAGTTTTGGTGGGTCTGGGATGTCCCCACCAGAGACATGGGCTTGGGAAGCAAAGCACATCAGCTGATCGAGGGACATGAAATAGCTTGAGACTCTCTTCTTGCGGTCCCAGGATCACCCTGTCCTGTGAGGACCAGACCTCCTACCACAGAACAGTGACAGCTTTGGCTGAACTAGGAGGACAGAGACTGAGTGATGGAGTAAGAGCCACAGAGGTCCCACCCTGTGATGGGGACTCGGAACTGGGGCAGTCCTGTGGCTCCGTGTCCTCAGGGCTGCCTGAACTGCTTCACAAGGCCTGCAGGAGATGAGCAGACATCAGGGGCATCAATGCCAGTGCCCTAGAGGAAGACTTCTGCCAAGTGCTGTTGAGCTACTCAACACATGGCACCTAAGAGCATCCAGCACTCCTGCATCTGCACGGCCACCAGACCCAGCTCTTACCCTGGCACTGGATCCAGTGAGCAGACTCTGAACGTGGATCCAACACCCATCCGTCCTCACCTGCACTGTGGAACCTCAGCAGAAACCCACCTGAGATGGAGGAGAAAGCCCCCAGCCAGGTTTTGCAAACTCCAGAGCCAGCTAGAGCTGTCACCCTTGCCCAACTCAGGCCCCAACCATAAAACAAGCTCCACAATAGCGTTATTTATTTTTTTTAAGTCACAAATTATTTCCAGCAGCAGGAGGGTGGAAGGATGCAGCGTGCTGGACCCTGCTCGCCGGCACCCAGCCAGTCTCATAAATGGTTGGCAGCCAGCAGAGCAGCAAACCCATTTCTATTGAAATGAGCTTGTTACTACTAATTTTTACTGGCTTCCTGCTTGATTCATGAAGCTTTCTTGGGGTGGTTTTTTGTTTTTTTTTTTTGGTTGGTTGGGTTTTTAGCAGATCTCACAAAGCCATTCCTGAGACACTTGGGGAAAAACAAGCTCTGGCCTCCCCATGAAGGGCTGCTCCTGCACCCTGGCACAGGCATCTGCATCCCCCTCAAAACTACAGTGTCTTGTTTTCAAGGCTTCAGAAAATACTAGAAGGAGTTCTCCAGTTTTGAACAGGCCCAAGTCAAAACCTCATGGATTCAGTCCCACCATTATCAGCCCTGTGGTAGACACAGGACAAGACTTCAACAGCAGCTGCAGACACATTCTACAGGGACAGTTTGGGTCTGAGACATTAAGCTCCCTGTTTTCACATCCACCCCTTCTCTCCACAGCTGGATGCACCAAGTTGTTGCACTAGACTAAGTCAACTAGATGTAATCTTTGGAGCCTCAGGTTTTGTTTTTAGCAAGTACCAGCAACTATGAGCTGAGAGATTTAGTACAGTTTTGCCCACCAATCCCATTGCCTGCATGGATGAGAGCTCCTCTGCTCAGATGAGCAAGGACAGCCAAAGTGATACATCAGGCAAACACCAGAACGGTCAAAACAGTTTTACTGCATCAAAAACCACCAACACAGAGACTGTAGAATTCAGCACACAGACACTTAGCACTGAGATGGGCCCCACAAGCTGAGAGCACCATCAGCCAAGCCAAGCCCAGGAGGAAGATGCTACAAGGACCAGTGTAAAGACTTTCCCTATATCTGTTTCTCTTTTCCAAGTGTTGGACCCTAAACTGTAGGTTGAAACCTGTGGCACTGAGCACAAGGCAAGGAGCTGCTCAGTGTAATTCCACAGTTCCCTTTTTCCTAAAGTCACAGAATCACAGAATGGTTTGGGTTGGACAGGACCTTTCAAGGTCATCTGGTCCATGCCCCTGCAGGGAGCAGGGACATCTGCAGCTAGAGCAGGGTGCTCAGAGCTTGGTCCAACCTCACCTGGGATGGTTCCAGGGATGGGGCAGCGACCACCCCTCTGGGCAGCCTGGGACAGGGGCTCACCACCCTCAGTGCAAAAAAAATCCTTCCTTCTGTCTAGTCTAAATCTCCCTCTTTCAGTTTGAAACCATCCCCCCTTGCCCTGTTGCATCAGGCTCTACTAAAAAGCCTGTCCCCAGCTTTCTGAGAAGCCCCTTGAAGCACTGGAAGGCCACAGCTGGGTTCTGCCACAGCTTCTCTGGATCTTAGGAAAAAAAAGAACACGGGGAAAAAAACCCCATATCACTCATTTTTGCATACAGCTCACTTCAGGGCTCCACGAGCAACAAATCCCAAAGTCCCAGGAAGAGTGCAGGGCACAGTGACTGTGAGCTGCACAGCCTGGAGGAGACGGAACGCTGCTGCCAAAGGGATTGCTGGGGACCAGCAGCATCCATGTTATTTCTCCCTGAGTGGGGGAAAGCAGAGGCAGGGGAGTTCCCAGCCCCCACGGCAGGATGGGGCAGACAGGGATCCCCCGGGGGGCACGAATCAACCGCCTCATTCTTCCATGTGGACAAACTTACAAACTTGCATTTTGCAGGCGCGGGACCTCACAAACAGAGCCTTGTCTGAGCACAGCCCCGGGCACATAGGCTGTGCTTTGTAACAGCCAGGAGGAAAAAAAAACAAAAAAGGAAATAAAGGGAAGAAAAGTGATGCACTCTGAGTGGCACATCCATCCTCTCTGGGACCTTAGAGACAGGGGGAGTAAATCTACAGCCAACACAGTGTTTCCATCACCCACTAACCAGACACCCAAGTGCTAAACCTCTGTGCACGTACCTACAAGGGCCTTTTTGCAACCCCTTCAAGCAATGGCTTGGGTTTTATTAGAGAGACAACAATGGTTTGCATCACTACGTGTGAAAGCATAAAGCAGCTGGCATTTTTAAAAGTCTTTAACATTCTTTGGCTCCTCAAATGGAAAAAATCTTAGCAAATGAAACCTTAATAAATGGAAAGAGCTGAAAAACAGCGTTTCTGCTGGCATGTTCCACTCCTGCTAATGGACTATGTAGATAAAACTGACACAGTTCTGTCTGAAATGCTTCCGCGGAGCTGCTGTGAGAAATAACACCCAGGTCCTGCTGGCATGGTCCACAGAGATGCCCCTACAGCAGCACAAAGCCTCCAAGTCCTCCTCTGGCCTCTAAAACACAGCTAAAATGAGGAAAGAGCAGCCTGATCCTCCTCAGCTGCTAAAGAGCACTGAGAAGGAGGAAGATCTCCCAACCCACAAAACCTGAACGCAGGCAGAGGGGGAGAGCAGCACCCAGCCCTTCAAAGCCCACGCAAGGAGATGGCCAAGCTGCAATGGGTCCTGCTGAGCACTGGTGTCCAACTGGGAGAGCAAATGTGACACGAAGACACTTGTATGAATTGCCATTCAAGGAAGGCTTTGGTCTGGGGTTTGCTCCAGGAATGGCACTTGAGCAGGACGAGAGGGTCAGGGGATGCTGCAGGGCAGGACCACGCTCCACTTTCCTTGCACCACCAGGAAAGGCCTCCTGCTCCCCCAGGAACAGAGACCTGCTGTGAAGGAAAAGAGTAAATCCTTTACTGACCCCTCTCTCTTGCACTGCTGGGAATCAGACTTTTTGGCAGGTTCCATACAAGGGCTTTTATAACCTGACATGCAAAAAGCCAAGTGCACGGAGCAGCATCGCAGCCTGTCTGTCCCCAGCCCAAGTCTGGGTAGGAGCAGGGTTTATTGTATTGCAGGGAATTTGGGTCTGGGCAGAGTTAATTCTTACACATTAAAAAATACCACTTTTTGTTTATGTTTACCACCAGCTAAACAAGGAGTCTGGATGGTGGCCGGAGCTCTTCACCGCATGATTTTAGGGGGCTGGCTGGGCTGTGATGGGGCACAGGGACACAACCCACCAGAGGACCACATCACCACCACTGCAGGATGGTGTCTCTGCCCTCCCTGGCACGATGCTGGGTGATGCAGCTCAGCACCAGTTACAGCTCAGCCTCCCTGTGCTGCCACCCAACATGAGACCCAAGCCTGAACCCCAATACAGGCTGCACCCCAGTACCCTGCACCCCAGCAGCGGGGGCACTGGAGCAACCACGCTGGGGAAGCAAACCCCAGCATGAGCTGCTTGCCTTGGAACGGCTGAAAAAAGGCTGATTTAAGATGCCCAGGCAGGAACAGGGATGTGGTTTTAATTGTATTTATATCCTCTGATGCTGCTGGTATTTCTCCCATCACCAGAGGTGGGGGTGATGAACCAACATGATACTCAGCTTCTCACCAAAGGAGAAGCACCTCTGGGAAGGGGGCAACATGCTCCAGCACTTCAACGCTGGGGACCATCTAATCCCTGCTCCACCCCAGGAGCTGCAAAGGCTGTTGCAAGTCAGCGTTTAGCAGCTCTGGAAGAGGTCAGCCAAGACAGGCATTTCCATGAGGAATGTTTTTGTTCTTACAGGAAAAAAAACCCAACCAAACAGGAATTGAAGAGTTCTCAGCATCCAAAGCCAGGACCCCGGCACTGAGAGTACACTGCACAACAGCTCTTCAACCTCCCCTCTCCCAGCCCTCAGCCACTGTAGCAATGCTTTCTTCCCATGCTAAACACCCACTTTCTGGGGCAATCAACCAAGGGAAAGGTGTAAAACAGGAGGGAGAGCAAGTGCAGCCCTCTGCTGGGACAAGCACCACCCAAACCCCATGCCCCAGGAGCAAGGTGGGACCTCAAGGAGCTGACATCCCTCCTCATCCTTGAGGAGCACCAAACCCCTCACTCCCAGGCAGGGCAGGGAGGCAGGAGGCTCTGTTCCTCCCTCCCTGAGCCCAGGGCTGGGCAGGACGCACGGCAGGGCTGGGAATCACACCCTAATCCCTCTGATCCCAGGCACTTTGGAAGCACAAAGAGCCGAGTCTCCTTTGCCAGTAAACTGAACCTGCGGTTCCAGGGGCTCGAGCACTTCAAAGCCTGCAGCAGCAGTAAAGGGATGGACTCTGCAGCTCTCCAGCAGCAAAGTAAAATCCACACAAATAAGCAGTGTTCCAGAAAACCAGGTTTAACCATCAGCAGCTCTGAACGACGGGGGATGTTTTTCCTGAAGGGTTTTATTTTTTTTCTTCCTCCTCCTTTCCAGTTTGTCTTGGGGTATTTTTTTTTTTGTTGTTGTTTAATTTCTTACTCAAACACGTCTCGAGCTTCCACATGGGCACAGCCCTGTCGAGTCTGAGCATCCTCCAGAGGTAAAATGCTGAGTTAGGTACTGGAGGCTGGGAAAGGAGGTGCCTTTGATGAACAGCAAATCCACAGACTTCAATCGTTTCAGTGAGTGCCATGGATTTAATAAGTTATTTCCGTGGAAAACCTTAGTAACTCAGTTATGAATCAAGCCTATAAACACCTCTCACTCATCAAAGTGCCACCAAAGAAAAAAAAAAATCTATTACTGTAACTGTGAATACAAGCCTCTCTCTGCAGATCCCTATAAGAAGCCAAAATTCCTCCTTCAAAACATTCCCCATTTTCAAAGGTCATAAATACACTATGTCCAGTATTCAGCAGATCTGTTTAAAAAGCAAAATGCAGGCAGAGGGAAAAGCCAAGTTCAAACAAAGAGGTCCCAGCGATACGCGCCCTTTAAACGACACAACCGGAGCTACATCAAAAGAACTTTTACTACCTAGAAAGCCATTTCCAGCTCCTAATAGGGTGCAAGAATGTAATGTTTTGGCTACAAAGATTAAACTAATTTACTTTTAAGTAACTTGCTTACTTCCTGATGTTTCTTTTTTTTTTTTTTTTTTTTTTTTTTTTAAAAGTGTGATGCTTAGGTGCTTGGAGAAGTGAAGGATGTGACTGCTCTGTGATTCAAAGCCAAACATCATAACTACTCAATGAACCACAGACAAAAACATATTTTAGCTGGGTGTTGTACTTACTCCAAGAACTTTTCGGCTGAAAACAGCCTGACTAGCTGCGAAAATTCATCCCAGGTCCAGGTAAAGGAGGGAGAGAAAAAGCAACTCTCTCTCTCTGCAGAAATGTACTGAGAAATTCAGCATCTCGCCTACAAGGCAACGGTGCTCCCCAAATACTGCCCCTGACACGTGCTTTTTGGGGCACCATGCTGCCTGGCAGCACCAGGGTGAATTCTCCTTCCAAGCTGGGTGGCTGTTTGTGTGCACACAAACACAGAGGCATCCCCTGCAAAGGATCTTTAATCCCTGCGTTAGGCACCCGGCCAAATTTTGGCAAGCCCAACCTCTGGCCACCCCTCATGCACCAGGCAGCCTCTGCTGCTCCACACGGATGGTCCTACAGCTCTGGCAGCTAGTTTTGCCTTTTTTTCTCCTCTCCTTCTGGAGTAAGGACAGCTTTGATTGTCCCAGTGTTGGAGAGCTGAAGCAGCAGCACCAGCCATCACCATAATTTAAGAGGAAAGGTGTTCCTGCACATGAAGCAACACAAGCAGTGGATGGGGATGGGGGAGATTTCGGGTCAATTCACAGCTCTGCAACAGCTGCCCCATCTACCCTGGGGAAATCACAGACTCCTCACAGGGAGGAACACATGGGAAGACACAAGTCCACCACTGGTTCATCAGCTTAGATGAAGAACATCACTGGAGCCGTCTCAAACTGCACCCTGGCGTAGGTAGGATCTTGGGACCACCAGTGTATGGCTAATAATGAGGGGACAGTTTTCCATCTCCTAGTCCAGAAAATACCTTCCCTCCTAGAAGACACTATTCTATGGGTCTGGTGATGATGCTCTCCCTGCACAGAAAGCAAAGCTTCAGAAGAACCTTTATTTCCCTCCTGGAGAGACCTGCAGCACAAACCATCTCCTTTCCCACCTCCAGCAAATTCCCACTGGTCTCTTATTCTTCACAGAATTAATTTCCCCTCCCCACAATATTAACCTGGCTCAGCTCTGGATCAATTTTGAGACCAAAAAGCTTGTGTTGTGAGCTCATAACCCAAACAGGTGTTGCTCGCCTTAGAAACCCTTCTACAGTTGAATGATCACTGCTGGAATGTCCTCCTCCTTCCTGAGGCCTGTGATCTGCAGGACTGGGGTCACCAGCACCTCTCCTGCTTCTCTAAAAGGAACATCATGTACAGGTGTCAACACAAAGGTGCACTGTCACCCAATAACTGTCATCTGCAAGCTCTGTAACAGCAAGCTCCTGAAGACCTCTATGCTACAGCTGTTGGGTTTGGTAGCCCAACACAAGTTGCCTCATAGGGTTTAAATGGAGAGACAACCATGTGTAGAGAGCATCTTCCCCAGCTTTGACCTAAGGTCTCTTTCTTCAACTGGTAAATAAGGGTGTTTTTTATACATCTCAGTGCTCTGGGCAACATCTCCAGCTGCACATGAACCACCCAAAAGGAGCACTCTGCTGGGTTATGCTGCTTGTGGAGCCATCAACAAGCTTTGGACACAACTAGAAGCTCACCCAGCTGCAGCATCAATGGTTGCTTCCCCACCTCTTCTGCTACAAGTGTTGAACCCCAGAAGCTGCCACTTGAGACATCCATTGTGGCAAGCACACACACAACACAAAAAAACCCCCGTGGCCCCCCTGTAAATCTACAGGTTCCAGTGGATTTATCTTCAACCCAGAAAGACATTTGTTGTAGAATAAAACAGCACACCTGCACCTCTCTGAAAGGGACAGGTGCTGAGAGCCCAGGGCTGTCATCTCCGAGAGCTTCCCCACGTTCCCTTTCAAGGATTAATTCCATGATTCACCCTGCAGTTTGCAAAGTTGCCTTTGATGTCAACCCCAGGCAGGGCCAGAAGACGCACGTGACCAAACCCCAAGCAAAGGCAGGTTGCTGTTCTGAAGCTCTCCCAAGCACTGGGAAGGATGCTGCTCTCTGATGGGCATTCCAGCTACAGTCACCCACAGAAAACCTTCACACCAAGCAAAGAATTCCTCTCTGAAGCACACTGGAAAATAGATGCACTTTATTTCCCGCTGGCAAACTAAAACTATGGAGGAAAAATGTTTAATATAAAAACATCTGACAAAGCACCTCCAGGATGTATTTTTTTGCATCAAAGAAGTAGCTCTTGGCAAGGGGCTCACTCCTCTGACAAGGAAAGTCTTTAGCCAAGCCCTGATTGTTATAGACTGCGCAGGGTGAGACACGCCAGCAAACTTAAAGTTAAATATGAAAGAAAAAGGAAACCAAAACCATTACTGGCCCAAATAAACATCTGTCTGTGATTAAACTGGATGCACAGATATATTCTGCTTGCCTTTTTTTGTTGTTGTTTTGCTTTTTTAATGGATTTATGTTTCTGCAACACGACAGGGGGATGAAAAAGGCTCCCTGGTGCTGCTGGGTCAGACCTGAGCTGCAGCCCCCAGCCCACATTGTTGCCACCCCAGCCTGGCACCGGTGGCTGTGGTGGGAACTTGGCACCACGAGGTGCCGAAGCCAGAGGCCATCACCACAACGTTGCAAAACCAACATTTCACCCCCAGAAGAATTTGCTGCCCCATTAATGAGAAAAATATCTTTTTTTTTTTCTTTCCCTTTTAGCAGGTAATTTCACAATCTCTCCCCCAGCCTGGAAAGGGCAATGTTTGCCCAGTTTCCACACATATCCGCCTTACATATTTAATAGGCTTCTTTTTTTTTCCTACTCCTAACACACAGGATCTTCATAAATTTCCTTGTTAGCATAAATCCACGCAGCCTGTTATTTCTAGGGGGAGAGGAAGAGAGATGTTCACTTTCTCCATTCAGTGGGTTTTCAAATATGCTTCCTGAAGTTCATCCTGAACTCTGCTGGAAGCAGAAGAACCCCCCAGCTCCCACACTGGCTGTGGCATCAGCAGGGCTGAGTCACCACCCAGGGTGGATGGACAGGCTCCTCCCTCCCCCTCCTCAAACCCTGCTCCCCTAACCCCTCACACCCAGTCCCACCACCACCCCACAAGCGACTTGTCCACCACCCAAGCCCTGAAACGAAGCCAATCTCATTTAAATCAGCTCCAGCCCGTTCAGTCTCTGTTTATCCTCTCCCTGTTAATCCACAGTTATCCTCCACCAGCTCCGGAGGGGAGAACACAGGGTCAGTCACTGAGCAGACCCAACTCTACGCTCAGCCTGACACCTTCTCAGCTCAGAGGTGCTCACAGTAGACTCCACAGGCACCCCCACTTTTGGGTATGGCTCCCACTGCTGCAGAGCGTGGAGAGGGACTCATCACTGCTCCAGCAAACCACCCACTCACAACATCCTCCTTAGGATGCCCATTCCCAGCTACAGAGGGGTTCAACAGAGCTGGAACTCTCCAAGAGTTTGAGCACATGAAAAGTGATTTGTTTTCAAAATAAAAGAAAAAAATATTTTGATAAAAATGCAAAGCAGCACCTTCCTTGGCTTCTTGTTGCTGCTGCAACCCCTCTCAGCAGCCCCTGCTGTCCCCACACAGGTTCTGAGGAAACATAGCTGTCCTAAGAGCTTGGCACTGACTGCTGCAGGCACTGTTTTCACTAAGTATCTCCAGTGGGGACACTCAGCTGGTGCAAGACCTCTGCACGGTGCCCAGAGACTGCTGCAGGGCTGCAGTGAGCTGCACCATCACTACCTGTCTGCTCCTACAGCTAACTACTCATCCTCATTTATTATTGCCCCACAGAAAACAGATGTCCCATCCTCTCTGGAGGATGGACAAGCTTCTCCAGACCTGCAGCAGACGCACCAGTGATGGTCAAGGACCTGTGAGAGGCTCCCAAGCAGCACCACCACCTACCTGTGCTCAACCCTTCCCCTCCTTCACGGTCCTTAGGACCTCTAGAATTTAATGCCACCACTGATGAGAACTCTGGCCACTACTGTTAGGAATTTATGATGCTTTTTCAGCCAGAAAGACAGACCAATGTAGTGTGCTGTGCAAGGAGAGAGCCTGGGAGCGAGGCTATTTCATGGTCTTTAAGGCAAAGTCCTTCCCAGGGAAGGTGAGGGGGAGCCCCGTGGGATTTAGGGGAGGGCAGGGAATCCCAGAGCCCGTGGCCTACACCATCTGCTCCAGCACGTCCCCACCGTACTGAACCAGTTCCTGCAGCAGCAGCACAGCCCTCTACAAGCCTGGCAAGTCTAACGGGTACAGCGGCTTCCTGGCATGTGGCAGAGGAGCCAAGTCTGAGGGGAAGGGAAAAAAAAAAAAAAATTACTACAAATGTTCCACCAATTATGAGTCACGGGGCTGAGCTTTTGTTTCTGCCTTGCTGGATTTTGCCCTTTCCCTGGTATTTCCCCAGCTCCGTCCAGAGGAGCCGCAGGGACGTCGACCCTGGGCAAGGCTCTGCCAGCACCCAGGGGACAGGCACAGCCCTGGCCAAGGGAACCACCTGGGCCCAAAATACAACTCCCAAAGCAGCAGATTTCCTCACCTCGGCTCCCCAGGCAGACAGAGCTGCAGAAATCAATCTAATGGGGGAAAGATGGAGCCTCTCTTCATATTCCCTGAAGCCTGAATGTGACACTGCTTGAGCTCAGAAGATGGAAACCTGGGGATCAAACATCTCCAAGTGCCTTTTCCCACTGACCAAGATCTTCCCGAGCCATCGTACCTCACTGAGAAAACAGGAGCATCCCTAACACAACTACAAGTGCTTCTAAAACCTGCTCTCTACAGAAATGCTGTGGCTGGCCACTGATCCAGGGACAGCTTCACTTCATGACCCACACAACTTGAACCTCAGATGAAGAGGACTCTGGGGGACCATCATCAATCCAGCTCATGACACAGAAGGTTGCACCCACACAACTACTCACAACTGATGCTTCCGCTCAGCGCTGACTGCTACTCCAAATTTTACAGTGAGCCTGCTAGTTCACTGGAGACTTTTTCCCATTTTTAAGAGTGGTATTACAGCCACGAAAAGGTCTACTTCAAAAAGAGGAGGTTTTTTTTTAAAGTTATACATATGACAGAGGTATCTTTTGACTTCATGCTAAAACTTCCTGTTTAGGAGTTCATCAAGTAAACGAATACCAGTAGAAGAATGGTTCTCTTTGTTATCCAAAATTGAATTTTGTGGTTTTAGTAGGAAAAGCCTTTTTGATGATCAAAGCTGAAGCAATAAATAGTAGTGGCTTGATGCTAGATCCAAAGTGTACTTATTTTTGGAATGGGAGTTAAATGCACACTGAGCTCCTCCAGTAGACAGAAGAAAAGGCAGAGAAGACCACATACTTTGTGTATCATTTACCCAGACCTACATTTCAACCAGACCTATTAAATCAGCTGAAATGGAGAACAAACAAACTGAAACACGGCGGAAAGACTGGAGTCTAAGTGGGTTTTTTCCTTTTACCTCCCCGTGATGACAAGTATGGGTTAACTCCAGCAAAGCTCCTATCCTCTTTCAGCAATCTCCAGCACTGGGGAAAAATAAATCACACAGCCCCAGACTCTTATTAAAAGTTACACCACTGGAAACTACGCAGGGGGAGAGGAGGTTTCCGATTTCAGTACGATCTCGGTCACATGTTATCATTATATTGTTCAAGTAGAAGTTAAAAATCTCTTTTATTCCAGAAAACCCACCAGATGTGCCATAAAAGACTCTGCTGTGAGAGAAGCAAAAGCATCACATCCTACGGAGCCCCCGTTCCCCAACTCTGCTGCTAGAGTTAATGGCAATTATCAAGTTACAACAAAAAACCACGGGCACGGGGAGCTTTACGGACGTGGATCCAGCCCCAGGAACGTTCCCCAGGAATGGCAAACGTGGATTTATTACAGCACAAGCCTGGCTATCAATTGTTCCCCTGCCACGGACACTTGGCAGCACAACAGACGCGCGCCCGACCGGCACGCTGGACTCGGCACGCGGCAGCACTGGGGGGAGACCCACCCGACCCTGGCAGCACAGCCTTCAGGGAGAAGGGGGGAAAAACCCCCCAGGGACACGAGCCACCACCCCATGCCACGGTGCTGCCGTGCTGTTTCTATGCTCTTTTAAAGCTGGGTTTAAAATGGGTTTTAAAGATGGGCTTAAACGTCCCGAAGAAGCCGCAAGTCTCACCAAACCATCCATAAAGTCTTAGAGCAGAGACTGAGGGAAGCTGCAGCTAACAGAGCAGTACCCCAAGGGTCCCCTTCACCACCAGTGGCTCGCAGCAAACCCCATCCAAGCACTCAGCAAACTGGCAACTCGGTGCCCAAGTCCCACCCCAGCTGCTGGAGAAGGCACACAGGGCTTTCACCAGGACAAAGGTCTATCTTCATCTTAGCACCCAGACCATCAACTAGGTCATAACCTAATGCAGAAATTAAACCTGGTCCTATAGACAGGTCTCTCCTCTCCTCCATGCAGCCAGGCCCTGGCCTGTGACAGGACACCAGAGAAAAAAGGCATGAAACCATCACTGCAGCCAGAACCCAATGCCAAGCAAATGAAAGGCCCAACTCTCTACCTGCTTGCAGGTAAAACCACCCCAGGCCTTACAGAGCACCATTAAATGAATGAAAGGTTGCAGGGGTGGGGCAGAGCAAAAACCAGGCCCTAATTAAGCCAAGCTTTGTTCAGGAGCTTCAATGGCATTGTAGCTGGGAGCCCTGCTCATGAAAGCAGGGTTTGCACCACGGGGCCAGGACCCAGCAGGCAGCACAGGCTGGAAGGACCCAGCAAGCACCACCACAAAGCAGCGTTGCTGCAGACTGCCTCCCTGCTCCTCACTGTGTACAGCCCAGCCTCACGACAGCCCACCACCTCAGGGCTCAGGCAAGGTCTAGGTGGCTTCCACAAGTGGACACGTGTGGCCCCGTGGCCACCTCCCAAAGGTCCTCGCTTGCCCCTGCATGCTCATCCCACAGGCAGCACCTTACCACGACACGCAGAGCACAGACTGAACCAATCAACTCAAACAGCTCCCTTTTTTTCCCCCCTCCTTTTCACACCAAGAACATAAACCAAGAGGAGCTCCACAACCCCATCTCCTCCTTTCATTCCTGCCCCAGCCCAGGGCTCCCCAGCTCAGGCCACGCAAAAACATCTGCCAACATCTGCCAACCTGAGAAGTCTCCGGGCGTGACGTTGGGTGAGTTTGTAGCCTCTGTTTCAGTGTAAGACAACGTGGAATCTGATAGATCTGAAAAGAAAAAAAAGAAACAAAGTGTTTTAGTCTTGCTACGTGAGCACTTGTGGCTCTTCAGCTTCCCATCATCTCAGGGAGAGGAACCTTCCACTGGGCCAGAGAACAACGATTAACTCTGTACCTCCACCACGCAAACGCGGAGGCTGGATTGCTTCGACCACAAAAATAACTGCAGTTAAGTTGATCAAACAAGTAGGAACTTGGTGCTTACTGGATAAAGTTACATCAAGCCTCTAAACAACTCATAGTTACTATACTTAATTATCACCATTAAAATTCTTGAAGCTGTTTATTCTTGCTTCCTTCCTTCCTTCCTCTTTGCTGAAGCGAAGGAAACTTTGTTTTAACAAGTTAAGAGTCTTTGTTATTCTCTCTTGCTTACACCCCTCTAATTAAGTGCTCAACTGTTTGCTCACAGATTAACTATTATTTTTCCAATCAAACAAGCCAGTGAAGCAAATTTCAATCCCTGGCTGTTGTTTTAATAAAGTCACGTGCCGCTCACTATCATCTCTCCCTGCAGCACAAGCAGTTTCTAAAGGAAATTCACTTCCAAGGGGGAGTGTGAGGAAGGACAACTCCTTTTTTTTACCTCCCTACCTAACAAAGGAAAAAAAAAACCAACACAACCAGCCAATTTTGCCTTGCAGGACGCTCTGGTCGCTGCCCTGTGTCACGGCGATGGAGCCGGTCCCTCCGGCACGCACTGGGTGCACGACTGGCAGGGCAGGGACTCACCTTTGGCACGGGGCAGCTCCCGCCTCCCCTCGGGGCTGGGTGGGGCAGGCAGGCACGCTGCTGCCCCGCTCCCATCGCCCTGGCAAAGCCTGCCTGCCTCCTGCCTGCCTCACCTCCGTCCTTACCCCCTCTGTCAGGCAGAGCCACTGACTGCGGGGCAAAGGGCGAAATCCCACGCTCCAGGCGCAGAGCCACGGCTGCATGGATCCCAGCAAGGGAGCCAAGAGGGACGTGGCATTGCCCCCTTCCCTCCCCTGTCTCTCCTTCCCGTTTACTTGAGCAAGAAGCTGGCGCTGAGAGAGGACGGTGAGGATGCAGAGATGCCAATTCAAAGCATCTCCAAGCCAACGTGCACCACGCAGGAGCAGGATCCAAGGCTCTCCAGCAGCCTTCGCTGTGTGCCCAGCCCACCCACCCAAGCTGCTTTTGCTAGCTTTATTTTAGAAAGCTTTTGTAATTCATCAGGAAAAGTGAAACACCGTTTCTAAATTACACACCGCCGAGTTTCAAAGAGTTTACGTCTCGTTGTAATAAGCAGAGGAAGGGCAGGAGCCGGTTCCTCTGGGGCACAGCAGAGCCAGGGCTTTATGGAAATGGCACCCAGGAGCTCCCACTCCCCCTCCCCGCCGTCCTCCCGCAGATGACACACGCAGACACAACATGACGTCTGGGAACCTTTCATTACGCCTTCATTAAAAACAGGGCTTCGTGTTATTTTGGAAAAATCTGCATGTGTGTACACGGTAATTTGGTATGATAAACTGACAGCCATTTGCTTCTTCAAGCCCGTCAGCTGAGGCTTGCTCAGAAATAATGAGTGGCCATAAAAATCCCGACTTGTCGGCTTTGGGCTGATGTGCCACGTAGGGATGTCTCAGAACCGACACCAGGAGTGCCCCATGAAAGAGCTGCCGGGAGATCAAAAGAGAAAACACACGTACCCAGTGGCTTTTGCTCATCATTAGGAGACAACCGAGAGTAGGGAGGTGGTGGAGACTCTGCAAAGACAAAACCTCACGTTAGTGCTGTGTCCCGTTCACCAAGGAAACCCTCTCTTGCAGGGCAGGAACTCTTCCAAGGTTATAAACACCCAACAGAAGAAAACCCACTTGGAAACAACTCAAGAACCAAGAGTTCTCCAAATCTTTGGAGAGTGGGGGTTCCACTTTGACCTTTCAAAGTGGGCTTTACTACCAGAAATGCTGCAATTCTCCACAACACCCCCACCCCACATCCTTGCCCTGCCCCCTGTGCCCCAAAGCACATGAGATGGCACGTTGCACCCAAAGAATGATGCTTTCACCACCCGTGCTGAAGACAGCCATGGCTCCAACACATACATAGACTTTACAAAAGCTCCCCAAATACCACACTACAGCTGAAAAAGGATGTCAGGTGACAAAGCGACGCTCCTTTCTTGGCTAATGAAGCCTGGCACCACGAGCCAGGCTGGCTCTGGCACATCAGCCACCAAAATGAACTCTGGTCCGTTCCAATGAGCACCCCATGATCCCACAGCAGTGCTTGGCCTCTCCTGCCCCACTCCCACTGACCTCCATCCAGCAGAGCTCCCAAGCACACGCTCGGCTTTGAGCGGCAGCACATCACCAGTCATGCGCTTCAAGTTCAGCAAGTGCTCTGCTGGATCAGGTCATCAACTGGCTCTTGCTGTCCTTGGAAGTGTGAAGATCATGTAAAAGGCTGAGGAAGGTCTTCCATCAACTCTGTACCCTGGTCAGAGGGTTTATAATCCTTCTGAATTATGGTAGTGATGTGTTTCTTCAATTATAGCCTCCTAAATCTGAGGAGTGTGCAGCCAGCTGGGCTCTATCATGGCACCGGCAGCAGACACTGACCTCAAGTGAGGAATTGTCCCCAGAAGTCAATAGTGTCACAATGACTCCAGACAACTGACACAAGAGTGAGCTTGCTCCTCAGTTCCCACAGGGATGCAAGAACAAGTCACTGGGCCCAACAACAGCAGCTCAGCTTGGGTTAGTTCCTCAGGAACGACCTCAGCACTCCCTGTGGGACAGCCTGGGGTCACTTACTGCTTCTAAGAAAAGGTTCCTCATCTCCCCTAACCCAGCAAGCAGCACGATGCTCTTCAGAATCTGAAAATAAGAACTAATGGTGCCAATGTCTCAGTCTGGACACTAACGGCCCAACCTTCGCCTCACATCACGGGCTGGTGCAGGCTGG
>NW_008610331.1:0-397 GCF_000691845.1 Merops nubicus | reverse complement strand
CCAGCCCTCCTGCCACAGGGGACTTCTTGGAAAGCACCACCGAGGAGTTTTCACACTGCTCGGCGACGTCACCCCACAGCAAAGTGGGTGACAAACACGAGCACGGGGGTTCTCTGCAGGGAGCCGTGCAAACACTCGTGGAAAAGGGCATCGAGACCCCTTCCCGGGCTGCCGCCACCGCCCCCAGCGCCAGGTCGGAGCGGGTGGGGCCCTGGCACAGACACCCACTATCAGAATGATAAGAAGCCACTCGATAAAGGCTCTGCTCCCTACTACACCCTGCGCAGGGCTGGCAGCCGTGCACCGATGGGAGAACCACCAGCGCTGCAGGAAAGCCAGTTGGAAACTCTGCCCTAAGTTTCTTAAAAATAAATTTCCTACAATTTTCTAGAATAAA
>NW_008610330.1:4487-4696 GCF_000691845.1 Merops nubicus | reverse complement strand
CTTGTAAAATTAAGGTTGGCTAACAGAGGCTTTGTCTCTGCTAGATTTGCTTCTGAAAGTACTAGTCACCAAGCCTTACCAACTGCCTCTCTTCCCCTCAGCAAATACTGAATTTGCCAGAAATTTCCATACTAGCCTTCCCAATGGGAGGTTTAATGTACAAATTTCCCTGGGAAATGTATTTGGGGTTAGATGACCCAAACCTAGAG
>NW_008610330.1:4041-4420 GCF_000691845.1 Merops nubicus | reverse complement strand
GTCTAGAAATATTGAAACGCCAAACATTTTGTAAGGTGCCATCATATACAGGCTGGCTTGGTGAAGACTCTGAAGCACCAAAAACCTCCAGGAATAAGCTGTCTTGGGCTGATAGCAGAACACAAGGGCAGTTACTCAATCTCAGATGGATGATGTACACCACAACCAATCCCTTAACATGGGACTACAATACTCAGCCTTTTATCATAGGCCTGTAAGCAAATGCAAATCTATTTTAGCATCTAATAGAACTAATATTTTAGTTCTCAGCTGCTGAGATGTGCAGGTGGCTTTACACCAGTTTGTACTATTTAGTGTTCATTACAGCCACAGAGCTGCAGAGATTTGGTCCAGCTAACCCATGGGAGAGCTCTGTGGG
>NW_008610330.1:0-3714 GCF_000691845.1 Merops nubicus | reverse complement strand
CCCCAAGTCACAAGACGCATTTTTTCCCCCCCCCCCCCATCATCCCCAATACACAAATCTTTTTCTCCAAACTAGATTATCTCCTAAAATCAAAAGCTCTAATTAATTCTACCATTTTTTTTTTCCTGCAACAGGCACTGTTAACATCTCATATCATGCTCCAATAAATTTGTCCACAGAGATTAACAACATTTGAGGGGGAAGAGGGGGGGGAAAAAAAAAGAGGGAAAGTAAGATCTTTCAATTGAAAACCAGAAACTGTTCTTCTAATTAGCTCAGGTATAGGATGGCATTAATGTGGCTATGCTGCTTCTGGAAGCAAATTAGTGTAAAATAGAGCAGTTCTGCTCCTTATCATAAGGAAAAGTAGAGAGAAGCCTTTGCTGAGGAATGGTTACTGGGCAAGGTAGTTCAACAGTGGCAGGGCAATATAAGCCTTTATTCAAGAGCATAACTGGGTGACAACCTTGGAGACAAAAAAAGGGCTTTGGGAAGCAACTGTATTGGATTTGACCAATTTGACAAAAATATCAGCAAGCTCAGTGAATTCAGTCTGTTTACAGAGAATTGGAGGTGGAAGCTTTTTGGCCCTAATTTCATTCCAAAGAGGTGGTAGATACCCCCTGGAGAGACAGTAAATGCAGGTGAAAAACCAGCCACCTGCTGAAAACTCCCATTTGTGTTGCACGTGGTGGAAAATGGGAGCTTGTGATCTGAACACTTAGAGTTCTTCCCCATGAGAGTGGTGAGACCCTGGAATGGGTTGCCCAGGGAGGTGGTTGAGGCCCCATCCCTGGGGGTCTTTAAGGCCAGGCTGGAGGAGGCTCTGGGCAGCCTGATCTAGTGGGAGGTGTCCCTGCTCAAGGCAGAGGGGTTGGAACTGGGTGACCCTTGTGGTCCCTTCCAACCCTGACAGATTCTGATCTGTTTTAGCAGAGGACTTTAGAGCCCTAATGACTCAATGGTTGGACTTGATGATCTTGGAGGTCCCTTCCAACCTAAAGGATTCTATGATTCTATGTTGGACAAAATAATTTGCACAAAGATTGAGCCCAGAAATATCGACTCAAACCCATACCCTCTTTTTGATTCCTTAAACAATAGCAAAGTTTCTATCTAATCACTCAAGTTCTGTGTACGTGGTTCCATGCTTTCTGATTCCAACAGGGACTGGAAATGGAAATGCCAAAGCCGGTACGCAGGGCATGATGGATCACCATGTATGCATAGGAATAAAAGGGTTGTCATTGGAAGTAATTTTGCGTTGAATTACACAATGTGTAATCCAATTGAAATCAGCAGAACGGCACAAGGTGTAATGTAGTGTGCAAAACGTGAGCCATCGAATGCAATTTCAGCAACCAGGGATGCTGTCCCACTCGTCTGGAAGTCGTGTGCTAAGATTGAATTTGTGAAAGGTAAAAGGGGAAGAATTGTGGAGAATGGATGAGTTTTATAATTTTTTTTCAGGAGGTGACTGAATATATATATTTTTTAAGGGTAACTTATACGTGGAAATTGCTTCCTACTCGTGCTGTCGGAGCCTTGGAATTTGGCAAATTCCCTTGCTGGAATAACGTGGGACCAGCTGAGCCTGCCAGTATCTGTTTTCCACATTGATGTGGGTCATGATATCTAATAGTGTTCCTAAATGAACTCCTTCATCATCAGTAAATCTTTTTCTCATGCCTTCCACCAACCGTTTCCCCAGGTGCCACACCGGTGTCCCTTGGCACAGTGCCCTCTGTTGCCTGCAGGAAAAAAAAAGACAAAGGGAAAAAAGAATAATCCTCATGCTGTACTTAAACAGCAATAAATGGGATGAATCTTCAAGGAGTAGAGTTGGGGGAGACAAAAAAGTGGGTGCTGTGAGTGCAGGGAGGTGTTTTTGGGCTGAGCTGCTGGGGTTGAGGAACGGCCCCTTTGCCAGCATCCCGTCAAAGCTGACGAGGGAGTTTATTCAAGGCTTGAAATATAAACAAAAGCCACAGTTATGTGGTTTCCTCACTACCTACGGTCTCTGCTGAGCACAAGGAAAATGTTATATGATATCTTTAAAGCTTTTCAAATCTGAGAAGCTGCCTGGTGATGGTAGCGTTGTGTTTTTGAGCTGTGTTTTCAAGAGATATTCAACTGTCCAGTCACTTGTCAGGGCTCTTCAATCTGAAAAGCAATTAAAACATAACTTTTCATTGAATTCTGCCTGGTGCTCATGAAAATTTGAAGGTCTGTGTAGAAGACTTTACATCACCCCCCCCCAATGTATTTCATGATAAACTGGAACATCTTTGTGCTTCCCAAGAATCTTATTTTAAACTTAGATTTAAAACAATATAGATAATATTTCTCTCTATATATATAGATGATAACATTGGTTGTAAATCTAAAATAGTGATAATATATTTTAGTTAAGGCATTCAGCTTCTATATGTAACCTTGACCAGCCTATATAAATCAAATTAAAAGCCTTTGTCATGGCCACAAACTGAGATAAACGTAGCAGATATCCTGGTTCAATAATAACAATTAAAAATCCAAATGAAAAGTTTAATTTCTGGTTAACTCAGAATAATTCTGTTGCTTTTGTTTTTTCCTTGCTGAAATGAGGACTGAGAGTTAACATTGTTTTGTGGATTATGTATTGATTCACTGTGTTCTTCACAACTAAAGTTTTATTTTTAACCTCTTCATAACGTTTAGCTGTGAACAAGTCTAACACTACAAGATTTTGGAATAAAAACTCAGCATGTTCTCCTGTGAAGGATTCAAACTTAATGAAATTATTTATTTTAGTTTTTAAATAATTGTTTAAATCAACTAAAAACCTATAAATTCACTGGAAATCCAGTCAGTTTTTTACTGTCTAGGAACAATCTTTTATGCAGTAGTGGTGGATGATTTATTTTTTTCACTTCTGCATTCTGTCAGATTTTTTTTTAGAAGGCAGATTTTTTTTGCTTCTCTTATGCTTTAATTGTTTTGAATGATTTTTGATAGTTCTTTATAGATTTTTCTCCAATGTTCTCCTGTGAAGGATTCAAACTTAATGAAATTATTTATTTTAGTTTTTAAATAATTGTTTAAATCAACTAAAAAACCTATAAATACACTGGAAATCCAGTCAGTTTTTTACTGTCTAGGAACAATCTTTTATGCAGCAGTGGTGGATGATTCATTTTTTTCACTTCTGCATTCTGTCAGGTTTTTTTAAGAGAGCAGATTTTTTTTGCTTCTCTTAGGCTTTAATTGTTTTGAATAATTTTTGACAGTTCTTTATAGATGTTTCTCCAAGGTGCAGATTAGAAGCAAAGCCCTGTACCTAGAAAGAAGCCAAAGAAGACACCAAGATTTTTCAATGTAGGTACTGAATCATAAGAGGTGAGCAGTAGCATCAGTCACAAGACCTGCTATGTCCTGAGGAAGGGTGACTAAGTGAAGTGGTTGGAAATACAAGAGTTTGCATCTTTCCCTCTTCTTCTTCCTTATCCCAAATCTTTATCCTTGCTGGTCAAGTTGAGGTGGGTGCCTTTCTTAGCTGTGATTCAACCCGGACCCCAGGACGTTGCTTTGACTCATGTGGATTCTTCTCATAAAAAACCTCCAAACCTTAGGAAATATATCAGCACAAACCCTTATGTTTGGGCTGCCTAAAGGTCTGTATGTGGAGAGTTAAATGAGAAGCTACCCTAGGAAAATAGGTTTAATTCTGTTGAG